>NC_084736.1:70820298-71010298 GCF_033978785.1 Entelurus aequoreus | reverse complement strand
TATATGATTCTTAACTAATCTGTCTATAACAGACCTGGGCATTGTACGGCCCGCGGGCCGCATCCGGCCCTTTGCGCATCCCTGTCCGGCCCGCGTGAGGCCAATCATAAATTACAAAATAAATTTAAAAAAGTATCTATGTCGAGTGTGCAATACAACGGTGCTGCTTTTGTTTTGAAAAGCGTTATTTGTATTACTTCCGTGTGGACGTATGCGCGTGTGCGATTGTGAGTGAATTGAACGGCGCAATTACAAATTACAAAATAAAGTTTAAAAAACATCTATGTCGTGCGCGCAATACAACTGTGCTGCTTTTATTTTGAAATGTGTTATTTATGCCGTATGTCCGGGGGGAACCTGTGAGTGAAGGTGCATAGAGACAAGTGATGAGACGCTAAAAAAATAAAAGTTGATGAGGAATGGCGTGTTTCCAACAAGACATGGACTGCCAAGTATTTCTTTACATAAATTAATGGTAAAGCCGTGTGCTTAATGTGTGGTACACAGGTTGCTGTGTTTAAATATCCTTTTAATCGCCACTACACGAAGAAACACGAGGGAAAATACCGGAATGTGTCTGATGAAGCGCGCGCAAGGGAGGCTGATGCGTTGATGGTAAAACTGCAAACCCAACAAGGACTTTGTGCCATATTTCACACCCCCAGAGATGCAGCCGTCAGGACAAGTTTCGTCATTTCTCACAAAAGCGCCAGAAAAAGTAAGGCGTTTTCTGACGGAGAGTTTATTAAGGAGTGCTTATTGGACTTTGTTGCGCTGATAATGCCCGGAGACATTGACTGTTTTTCGCTAACTTTGGATGAGAGCTCTGATGCAGTCAATTGAAGAGACAACCACAGGTAATGACTTGTTCACAGAGGTAAATGCGTGTTGGGACAAGCTGGCAGGTGTGACAATCCAATCCACTTTATTTATATAGCACATTTAAACAACAAAATGTTTCCAAAGTGCTGCACAACAATATTACAAACAATATTCAAATATTATCCTTAGCTCCACCAATGACTGAATAAAAAGAAAAAACAATTACATATAAAACCAATATAAAAAACAATATAAAATAAATATGATTAAAAACTATTTTTAACAACAGATGGTTGTCCAAATCTGATGGGGAAAAATGTTGGATAATGCAGGATAAAGTGACCATCAAAAGCAATCTGCTTTTGTATAAAGTTAAGTTAGGTTAAATTAAATTATTATTATTATTATTAATTATTATTATTATTATCATCATTATTATTTATCTTACGGTATATCAAAAATAATATTGAGCAAAATTTAATTGAAATATTGTCGTGTGGCCCTCCAGCAGTGCTCGGGTTGCTTATGCGGCCCCCGGTGAAAATTAATTGCCCACCCCTGGTCTATAACATTAAAGCGCAAATGAAAATACAGCTTCACCAATTTAGTCATAATTTCTGCGCTTAAAAAACTTCTCTATGACTTTAGCTCCAGACTTCTGCCGTTTGATATTGTCATTACGGCCACAAGTGGTGGAAAGTCTATTACAACTAGGTAGCAGTACGGACCACAGCTAAGAAACAGTTATTGTTTGGCGGCTCTTTAGGACGTGCTCGCAGACCAACAATGAGCCCTATGGTTAAGAAACACTGGCATATACATCCATCCATACATTTTCTACCACTTGTCCCTTTTTGGGGTATCCAATACATATTATCTTGACCACAAGGAAGTGTGTTCATTTAGATTAAAATCATCACACTGTAGGTCCCCTTTAAACACGTAGGTCAGTGATTCTCAGACTGTGGTACGTGTAGGCCAAATAATAAATTTATCAAAGTACAGTGTTTTATTTTCTTATAATCAAAACCACGGTTACTGTTCAAAATGTGCGTAATGTTACAGTGGCCCAAATTATTATATATACTTGTTAAATAAAACATCTGCTTTGTTTTTAATGCATACTTAAGCCTACTATGCTACTAGGGATGATACTCGAAACCGGTTTTCCCGGTTGTTTGATAAGAAAAGAACCGAGTCCTCGGACTCGAATCCCTTTTTGAGAACCGGTACCCGTTATCGAGACCACTATAGTAAAGGAAAAGAGTTGATTCTTTATTCGAATCTGTCCTGACCAGAAATGCTCCGTGGGACATCACAAGAATTGACGTCACGTAGCTCAGTCATTAGGCGCAGATAGCGAAAGCAGGAAAACAATGGACGGGAAAAAGCGCTCCGAGGTGTAATAAAGTTAAAAACAAAAGCTATCATCCATCGAATAACTTTACTGAGAGATTTCAGCAGGGTAAAACACATGACGAACACTTTTACGACCAACCGGAAACATAGCAACCAGGCTAGCAACGCACCTCCTTTACGGCAGCTGTCGCAACGTTCTTAAAACAACCGCAGCACATACATATATATACAACATATCTCCCTTTTTTAACTTTTGTTTTTCTTTCCTTGTAAACAAAACAAAATCACACTGTAGATGTGTTGTCTGTCTAATTATAAATAATGCAGACGAGGCGTGTTGGCTGAGTTCTTGACGTTTACTTTCACAGCGTGGCAACATGCAACACTTTTCGGGGCTACCGCGCATGCTCGTAACTCCCGTTGCATGCTGGGTAGTGTAGTTGTTATATTCTCTCGCTCATAACATTTTTCCCCCTATAAAGAAATAATGTTAACTCAATAAAGTGTATTTCTTTTTTTAGCTTTAACTTTTCATTTTTTAGCATTGTACCCACATTTGCAAACAACTCTTCTCTTCATAGAATTTTCTTTCAATAAAGAAATAAAGTGCAAAAATGTCAAAGCATCATAACAAACAGTTATGTCAAATAGCAGCAGAAGTGCACTTTTTGGAGAGCTGTATTATTTTCAGTTTTGTGCCCAATGGACTGATTTTATTTAACACTATATTATTATTTATACACTTATAGTGATCACAGAGACAGGTTGTTTTTGTGTTACTGTATATATTTGTTTCTCTGAAAAATCCCACTTAATATACTTTGGGTAACAACAGTCAATATTTAGTTATTTTATTTTATTTTTTTAGGTGGGTAACAGTCAATATTTATTTATTTATTAGATTTTATTTTTTTATTATATAATAAAAGTGAGCTTTTGTTAAACCACATATTGTGTGTTTTTTTCCATATACAACAACCTATCTGGACTCGATAAGAGAATCAATAAGGAATCGGTTCGATAAGAGGATTCGATAATAGGCTCGAACTCAATAATTCCTTATCAAACATCATCCCTATACGCTACTGTATTTTAATGTTGGTCTTTACAATGGTACTTGGAGAGCCAAGTTTTTTCTGAGGTAGTACTTGGGGAAAAAAGTTTGAGAACCACTGAAGTAGGTAATTGATCTGTGTGTGTTCAATGAATCGACCAATACATTCACAGAAAAGCATACAGTATGCCTCTCTGTGACGCTTCCAGTCTGTCTGTATGTCTGTTGTAATCTGCTGATGACACTCTGACACACTAAGCTCAGTAGCCACTTCCCTCTGAAAATGTCCTGTTTGACTGCTGATCAATTGTCTTGGTCTAATGATGTCTAGTTTTAGTTTACCCATAAAATGTAGGCACAGTGGTACCTCAACTTATACGAGCATTTTGAGATGCGAGCTGTCCCTCAGCTTTAAGTTGCGAGCATGAATTTGAGTTGGTAGTAATTAAAATGACATTAAAAACATTTAGTACATTCTGCAAGAGTCCACTGCCTCTGCGTCAAAACAAATTTATCCATGAAAATATTGAGAGGCTGCGGAATGGTCTGCCCAACATGTTGCCTTCTTTTCTCCTGACTACAAAAGTAGACCGTCGAGCATTAATAATCCGGGGTCACTGGGTCTTATGCAGAAATATGTACTGTATCGGTTGCTCTCCACTCTGACCTCTGCTGTCCGTCACTCAAACAACGTCTGTGTGAAACATAAACAATGATAACAGTTGCTATTCTTACTGGACAGAAAAGCAGCCCAAAGGAGACATTGCATTTGTGAGCTCCCCAAGGTACATCATTATTATATTACTTTATAAAACTATTGTAGTTGCTTGTAGTACATTATGTCGTAAACAATATCCTATTTAAAAGTAGTTTTTTTTGTTTTTAAAAGGCATGTTACATGTTAAAATTGTGCTGTTTTGGGGTGGCCAAGCACCAGTGAAATAGATTTAAATTCATTTCAATGGGCGAGGCTAATTTGAGGTACGAACTTTGTCATAAAAAGATTAGGTACCACTATTATGTATATGTGCAAACTTACAACGTGTTAGTTGCTTACATAAGAATAATTAAAAAAAAAAAGATTTGTCAAGAGCGAGAATGCGTTTTGGGGCCAAAGTGTCAATCACCATTTGCTTGATTGCCTCATTTAGCCGCGCAGAGTGACGGGGTGTTAGATATGTTCACAGTGGGGAGAAAGTCTGTTCATGGTTGGATATATACTATTAGGGGGGACCCCACTTGAAAGCTGCCATGCCATACTTGTCTCTCAGGTTGAAAGGCTCCAATATTTGGAGAAAACAAGCCCACGAAGAGGAAAGGCCCAGTAAATGGATATCTTCCTCGAATAGCGACGCTGAGCCAGACCGCTGAATTATTAAAAAGAGCTGAGTCCTTCACTTTCAACATGGAAGCAAACATAATACACGGATGATGTTTCAATAAACAGAAGTCTCCTGAAAGATTTTCATTTATTGGTCCAGAGATAAATGCGCACTTTGGATTAAAAAAAGACAGGTTCAACTGGATCACTTGGCAGAGGTGCAAAGCTAAGAACTAGCACTCATGGCTAACATAATCAAGTTCTGCACACTTTGTTGGCAGGATGTGTGGGTGAACTGGAAATCCTAGTTTTAATTGGCCAAGCACTGTGTGCAACAACATCTTACCAGGCACTTTCAGATCAGGAATTTGCAATCTGTAAACAGGCCACTTGTGTAATTTGTCATTAGTCGGACAAACTATCATTCAGTCTTTGTTTATCTAGCAGCTTGTTTGTGTGAGGTCACAGGAGAGTTTGCCCTATCAAAAGTGGATGACATACCATTAGAACAGAAAGAATCATTGGTACTTTAACTTTAACTCCCATCTTTTACTTACATACACTTTGCACACATATAAAGAGTGAGAGTCATGGGGCAGATAAAGTTAAGTGGGGGTGTCACGGAGTCACCAGTCTGGAAGATGGAGGTGATGAACTATTTTCATTCCCCTTTGGTTAACCCCAGGCCGTAAAACAGCACCTTATCACAACAATGAGGTCTCCTCACAGAGTGAGGTGCCCTCGAAGCGACAAGCCAGGGGCAGTGTGCCTTTTTGAGCGCGGTCGAAGCGGTTGCTATGGGGATGCTTGTCATCTGGCAAGTCTTCTGCAGAGGCAGGGAGGGCCGGTGCTGGGAGGGAGAGATTTTTAAAGTTGTGACGAGGTTGTAAAATCAGAACAGGGAAAGCCTACAGCAGTGTGAGTCCACTTTGGAGGTGAGTCCACTTTTTTAGAATCACATTGCATCTTGTTGGAAGCTGTCTTGCAAGACGTTTTTTTTAGTGTTGAGAAACCTGTTTGGCTTCTCTAAGTTTGTAGGACAGTGTTATTCAACTGGCGGCTCAGGGGCCTGTATGGTGTCATTCCGGGGGCCAGATTTGGAGTTCAATTCAAAACTTGAGAGACAAGCATTTTTATTTTTTTTTAGAAAATTACTAAAATCACTAGAGTGCTCATGTGGTCTGGAGAAACTTGGACAACTGTAAACACATTGGCAGATCCTTGTGTTGACATTTTAACTTTGTTAGCAAACATAGAAATCTGGGGTCCAAACTTGGGATTTTCACCCGGGGCGTTCCTTAAGTCCTCTTCTTTTTGGCAGTTAGACATATTTTTTGTAATGTGATTTACAGTATGTAACTAAGGTGTTGCTATAGTTTGTTTACTTCAGATGCAGTCAGTAGTATTTTGTTCAAATTCTTTACTTATGCTCTTGGTGTTCCTCAAGGTTCCATTTTAGGTCCTCTCTTTTTCATCATTGGGCTAGTCAACTGGTGGCCTGTGAGTTCTGTTTAAAAAAAAGTCACATTTTTGCAGCACATTCTTAAAAACACTAGAGGGCTATCATAGAGATGATCTTTGACTTGCTTTTTTGCAGAAGGTCCTTAAAAACAGCAGAGCACTCCTGTAACTCTAACAAGCTAAAGCTCAGCAGCATCTACTCCGTCTCATACTAGTTGTTGGAAAAGCCACTTAATCTCAGATTGCTGGCCTTAAAGCGAGGCTCCCGGCTGCTGTCAGATTGATTTCCACAGCCGCTTCTGATTGCCTTTGTGATGTTACTGGGGGTCCAGCATGTCCACAAGCCATAATCAGCTTTAAATATGCAAGATGAAAGCCATGAGGATTTTTGACATTTTTTTTTCAAGGTGTATTGAGAATTGTATCTATGAGCAGAAGTACACCTATCCATTACTCTAATTGTGTATATGGATTTTTGTGAGACAAGCTCACACATGTCTTTCTGTTTTTATGCATTGTAAATCATATATAAATGGAAATTCGATCTATTCCGTCTATGCAAACCTCTAAAAAACCTCCAAAAACCTTCAACATTGTTTTGTATACATGCTGTAAGTATACAGTACATGTAATGTAGTAACAGTAACATGATAAAATGTAACATTTACATATTTTGGTAATTTTAAGCATTGCTGGACATTTTTGGGGGTGCACTGATTTCACAAAGTGCATAGCAACATTCGCTATTTCCTTCAACAATAACAACTACTAATCATAACAGACTTCATGAGAGCCAACAATGAATACTTTGGGACAAATGATGATCCAGAATCTTATCTTCCTGAGACTGAATATACAGAAGATGAGCTACAAGTTTTAGAAGCTAAGTGCTAAACAGATCCAGCTCTAGTGAAGCACTAGCATCATGTAGCAGTATTGCTAAGTGCTAAACAAGAAATACTTACTGTACAATATCCGCTCTCACTGTGATGCCGGCTAATGGGATGTTTATATCTTTCAGCACAATACTTGTCTTCCCTGTTTAGATGATAACTTCATCTCACTACTCAGATATAAAAATGCTGTGAGAAAAAAAAAACATTTTGCAACATCTTCCTCGCGACTTCATACAATACCAATTTTGCTATTACTTTGTTAATATGCATGTCATGGCATGTAACTGGAGTATAGTTGGTGGTTTTTGCATGCATTTTAAAGGGCTTTAAAGGCAGAATAGATGAATCCCATTAACTACATGCAGTACAATGTTAGCCGTCTTGTACTAGCAGGTTCTGTTTTTTTTTACAATTTAGACTGCACAAAAAAACCTCCCAAAAACATGTGTTCTTGTCTTAAATACGGATTTTGAATGATAGGCAAAATTCCAAAAACGTCCAGTTCCAGGAATAATAATATTAGTAGCCCTTTGAGACACTTGTGATTTAGGGCTATATAAATAAACATTGATTGATTGATTGAACAAACAAAAAAACAAAACAATAAATTAAATATCTCAATATTCAATATTACACGTATTTGATTTGTTAGGTATAACACAACACTAAGATGTAAAAAAAAATGTCCACATAGTTTAGCATATATTGATTGACCTACATTCTATTGGTGTGGTATCTTTAATGAACAAAATGTATCAAAGTGGCCCCTACAGATCTTTCTGTATGTGGCCCTCGCTGGAAAACGTTTGGACACCCCTGTTGTGATATAATGAGCATTTTCCTTTTTTAAATGAAGTAGCACTGTTTGTATCTTAGTTGTGTAAATCAGTGGTCCCCAACCTTTTTGTAGCTGCGGACCGGTCAACGCTTGAAAATTTGTCCCACGGACAAAAAAAAACAACATTTTTTTTTTTTTTTCCATAAAGAAATACAATCATGTGTGCTTACGGACTGTATACCTGCAGACTGTATTGATCTATATTGATGTATAATGTATATATTGTGTTTTTTATGTTGATTTAATTTTTAAAAAAAAAATAATAATAATTTCTTGTGCGGCCCGGTGGTTGGGGACCACTGGTGTAAATAACTTTTGTTGCAGTCACCATGGAATTGATTTGTATAATTTGTTTAAAATCTACCTGCAATTTGATATGTGATCCGTCAGGGCTATAAAGTCCACCTTTTATCCTAAATTAGCTGGGATAGGAATTGAGAGACTAAAAATATTTTCTACTGCTTATCCTGTTCAAAGTCATGAGTGAGCCAGAGCCTATCCCAGCTGACATTTGGTGAGGGGTGGAAACATCTAGTCGTTTCTTGAGTTTTATCCCTCAGATGACAATTTCAAGCCAGGATTATGGGCGTGTTTGTCTTAAATACACAAAGTACACAACTATGTGGTGCCTTTTGATTTAGAGCCTCTCAGCTGCTCTCCATTGACAAGAAACACACAACACTGACACTGTGTGCTCACACTGGAGAAGCACCATACAAGGAGGTGGAATCCTTCCCTCCTGATAAATGAGTGGATCCCCCAATAACTACATATCATAAACCTGTAGCTGCAGGTCCTTGTATGGGCTCCGTCTGTGTTAGTTACGTGCAGAAGGGGCAGCACAGTATGATCCATCCTGCAGGACCTTGAACACCTAACGTAACTGCAGTCTGACTCACCTAATATGTTTGGAGCGGTCACCAAATGTACTCAATACTATCATCTCAACACTTTAAAATGTGGGATTTCTTCAGTTTTACAGCCATTTAAGGTCAGCTGCAGCAGCATATTTATGCAGATGGTTTGATAGCTACAGAGTCATCCAGTTAAAAGGAACTAGATGTTGGAATGGGTTTATAAACTGACCTACAGCCTATTGTATTTAGTTGCAACACCATAAGCTTTTATGGGCTGTATTTGCAGTGGCACCATTTCAATAACCAATCGTAGGTAGAGATGCGCCCATCTCTACCTATGATTGGTAGACTCTCATCGTAGGAACTAAAAATCTATTAATTTTGCCTTTAAGTATAACCAAAGTTTGTCGGCTCGAGTACTTGGCTGGGAAACAAGCACTCGGGGCATACTCAGTCAGACTGCCTCTAGGTAACAAATTTGTTACAACATTTTGTTATAAATTTTCATGCCAACAAAGCAAGAAGATGGTGCTCAAAAGTACAGTAAAGTGCCACTTTTTAAAATGCACTAGCTCGCTGCTAATTTACATTGGAATTGCCATAGACATGCTACCGCCTAGCATTAGCGGTTTTAACACCTCCACAAATTCCATCCATTCATTTTCTACCGCTTGTCCCTTTTTGGGATCGCGGGGGGTGCTGGAGCCTATCTCAGCTGCATTCGGGCGGAAGGCGGGGTACACCCTGGACAAGTTGCCACCTCATCACAGGGCCAACACAGATAGACAGACAACATTCACACACTAGGGCCAATTTAGTGTTGCCAATCAACCTATCCCCAGGTGCATGTTTGATACCAGTATTCAATGGCACCAATTTTCTGTACATGTGTCTGTTCAAATGTATTAATAAAGGGTAATTGTTAAAAAAACCAAAACAATTTTTTTTTAAATTATAACATTTAAGGTGTTGTCATGTTTTCTTACAATTCTGCGTCTCATTTGCAAGTACTGTACTGTATTATATCGTAAATTCCAGAACATTAGATGGCAGTAGTTTATAGAGTGTGTGTATATATACAGAGTATATAGTATATAGTGTAGCCAGGAAGTAGTCTTTGCCATTAAGTTGAATGTGCTTGTATTTTCTTTTGTTAAACCCAACAAAGTGTTTATACTGTAAGTATGGTATTTGTTACACACCATCTGTTTAAATGTAAAACACATCTTAGTTGTAGTTTTTATTACCAAATTTGGAGGTGTTAAAATCGCCAAGTAATATTGCTAATACTAATCAGTAACATGTCTATGGCAAATTAGCATCAAGCTAGCACATTTAAACGGTATAGCCTTACCGTACTTTTGGTCGCCTCCCTCTTGCTTCGTTGGCATGGAAAATTGTAACATTACCTAGGTGCAGTCCGACTGAGTCCACTCTGAATGCTTGTTTCCCGACCAAGTGTTTAAGCCGATGCAGAGTCTGCAACCGGAAGTGAATTGGTAGTACTAACGGACTTCGAACGGCACCTATAAATGTACCGAATTCCACACCCATCCATAAGTATAATAGCCTAATGGTTAAGTACTGTTCTAGATGTGTAGGTCCATGTTATAGGAATACGTTATACTTTTTAAAGTCCAACTCCTGACAAATTGCCATATTGGTCAAAACGTTCCTCTTGATTCATCATACCATGTCAGTTTGGCTTTTACTTCACATGTCGATCTTTATGCTTCACGGCAATTACCCCACTAGACTCGCTCTTAAATATTGATATTATTTTCGTACCAATCCAGTTCTCTTTACATTGTACTCACTGACTGACTTACTTTGGTCAAATCTTTACATTGTAGTTGTGATAATAGTGTGTCAGATTTGTATCTCCTTCAATATTTGTAAGGTGTTTACTATATGTCAGTCAATGGTGAATAGAAACAGTATTGCCACCTTAAGCAAACATCATGTTTGTTTTGGTCAGCATGAGCTAACATATGTGCAGTATTGCCACCTGATGGAGTCAATGATTAACTTTGTGCTCAGAGTCCAAGGCTTTGGTTGAGAAATGGAGCTGAAGTGACAGTGGTTTATTTGTCTTATTGAAAGCCTTGGCTCATTGTGTCTGCTCACATCATCACTTAGCTGCGTGGATGATTTATGGATGATGTGATTCTCCCTCTGACCACTTCGTTAGGCTTTGTTTGGTTACCTTGACAAGTTAGAACAATGTCGTGCTAGGAGGTCACTGCAGGTCCATCCTAGAAACGAGGAATCTCTACCCTGCAGTATTTTGCAGTGATAGTAAATCGAAAACGTCACCGTGTCCACAATAGCTTGGAGTTTTACATCGGTGATGTGACTTGTTTCCCGGCTGTGATAACACATTTACAGGAATCATGAGGGTGTGGTGCAGTCCACTGACCTGCTGAGGGGTTCTCAACTTCTAATAATAGTCTGGTTCCTCATCTGTTAAATAGGAGAATACGTTTTTGCCTATGAGTCACAATGCAGATGTGTGAGGAATAGATCAGCCATTGCATCACTCGCATGGATCTCTGCAGAAAAATATTTTTGGTTTCCTTTGTTGAGTTTTCTAACATGTGGCTGATTGCTTGCAGCGCCACAATGAGTTTTTTGTAGACAGAAGCAGAAAAACATCTTCAAAGTTTCTCATCTCACATGTCCTGATTTACCCTGAGAAGCACCACGGACGCCATTTGACCCAGCTACAGATAGAAAGCAGGAAGTACTATCTTAAAAGTTTCATTTTATCTTTAGTTTCTTCACCTACACCTTTTATGGCTCTCTTTATTTTCCACCCCCAAAACGGATCCAGGTGTGATGATAGACATTTCACCTAGCTGCCGTTTTACAGCCTCTGCATCTGCTCTTGATATGCCGTCATTACGTAAGAATTCACTGCACATTCAAAGCAAAACCACTTGGCTGTCTTTTTTTGTAAGATACGGACAACAGTGTTGTTTTTCCCTTATTAGGAAGGATTGATTCATGCTCAAGAGGGGAATGCATGCGGCGCTGATGCTGATCCCCCCGAGAAATGAGACACGGATGTTATGACATCAGCCTATTTATCAGCTTGCTACTTGAACTTTCAGCCTTGAAGCCACATTCAGATGCATGTGCTTATTTAGATTCCGTTATATGCATTAACCATATTTGGGCAGAAGGCTGACAGGAAAAAGGCTAGCATGAGGTCATATATAAAGCAACAATAAGCAATAGAAATAAAACTCTTCTGCTACCACAGTTTGCACAATGCTCACACTTGGATTTAGTTAGGATTCATCTGAAAACAAACATCTGTTTCTGAATGCTGGTCGACATCCAGTTTGTTTGGATTCAGAATACATTTTAATGTGTGTGTGAGTGTATGTGTGGTGATGGTGTCACATGCTGCATTTCAGTCCCCTCTGTATACTGAAAATCTGTCTTGATTCAAAAAATTAGTGCTTTTTGTTAGGGATGGGCACCGAAATCTGATTCCATAATGGCAGCGGTGCCAATTATGGAGGCGTGATATAGATCAGTGGTCCCCAACCACCGGGCCGCGGCCCGGTACCGGTCCGTGAATCGATTGGTACCAGGCCGCACAAGAAATAAAAAAATAGAAATAAAAATAATTTTTATTTTTTATTTTTTATTTTTTTATTAAAGGCCTACTGAAACCCACTACTACCGACCATGCAGTCTGATAGTTTATATATAAATGATGAAATCTTAACATTGCAACACATGCCAATACGGCCGGGTTAACTTATAAAGTGCAATTTTAAATTTCCCGCAAAACTTCCGGTTGAAAACGTGCGCGTGACGTCAATCGTTGAAACGGAAGTATTCGGACACCATTGTATCCAATACAAAAAGCTCTGTTTTCATCGCAAAATTCCACAGTATTCTGGACATCTGTGTTGGTGAATCTTTTGCAATTTGTTTAATGAACAATGAAGACTACATAGAAGAAAGCTGTAGGTGGGATCGGTGTATTAGTGGCTGGCTGCAGCAACACAACCAGGAGGACTTTGACTTGGATAGCAGACGCGCTATCCGACCCTAGCCGCCGACCGCATCGATGACCGGGTGAAGTCCTTTGTCGCTCCGTCGATCGCTGGAACGCAGGTGAGCACGGCTGTTGATGAGCAGATGAGGGCTGGCTGGCGTAGGTGGATAGCTAATGTTTTTAGCATAGCTCTGTGAGGTCCCGTAGCTAAGTTAGCTTCAATGGCGTCGTTAGCATCAGCATTGTTAAGCTTCGCCAGGCTGGAAAGCATTAACCATGTAGTTACAGGTCCATGGTTTAATAGTGTTGTTGATTTTCTGTCTATCCTTCCAGTCAGGGTTTTAATTCTTTTGTTTCTATCTGCAGTTAAGCCCTATGCTATCACGTTAGCTCCGTAGCTAAAGTGCTTCGCCGATGTATTGTCGTGGAGATAAAAGTCACTGTGAATGTCCATTTCGCATTCTCGACTCTCATTTTCAAGAGGATATAGTATCCGAGGTGGTTTAAAATACAAATCCGTGATCCGCAATAGAAAAAGGAGAAAGTGTGGAATCCAATAGTCCTTCACTCTAACGTTGTCATCCACGAATCTTTCATCCTCGCTCAAATTAATGAGGTAATCATTGCTTTCTCAGTCCGAATCGCTCTCGCTGCTGGTGTAAACAATGGGGAAATGTGAGGAGCCCTTCAACCTGCGACGTCACGCTACTTCCGGTACAGGCAAGGCTTTTTTTATCAGCGACCAAAAGTTGCGAACTTTATCGTCAATGTTCTCTACTAAATCCTTTCAGCAAAAATATGGCAATATCGCGAAATGATCAAGTATGACACATAGAATGGATCTGCTATCCCCGTTTAAAAAAAAAAAATTCATTTCAGTAGGCCTTTAAATCAACATAAAAAACACAAAACACACTTACAATTAGTGCACCAACCCAAAAAACCTCCCTCCGCCATTTACACTCATTCGCACTCATTCGCACAAGAGGGTTGTTTCTTTCTGTTATTAATATTTCTGGTTCCTACATTATACATCAATATAGATCAATACAATCTGCAGAGATACAATCCGTAAGCACACATGATTGTATTTTTTTATGACAAAAAATACAATAAAATAAAAAATGATTTCTCACAATGCTGAGTCTCATTCGCAAATAGGCTTATTATATAGTAGATTTTGCATGCAGTTGCAATTCCAAGACGTTAGATGGGAGTAGTGTATTGACTACGGTATAGTCTTTGCCATTAGGCCAAATTTAGTCTTTTGTTGTGACCTAAAAGGTGTTTATACTGTAAGGACTGTACTTATTACACACCAGCTGTTTGATTGTAACATGCATCTTAGTTGTAATTTTAAATACCAAATTTGCAGGTGTTGAAATGGCCATCTAACCATATGTAGCATGTGTATGGCGCAGCATAGGTCGAGTTAGTCCATTTTGAAAAGTGAAAACTTATTGTACATTCGTGTGTTTTTTATAGGTATACTTGCTTTGTTGGCATTTGAAATTGTAACATTACCTAGAGTGTTTGAGCCGGACGTCACGTCCTGTGCAACAAAGGTATCAAAATATGGCATCGTTTGATACACAATAGTACTGATGGAATTTGGTCGGTGCCTGGTAAAGTACCAGATTTGGTACCCATCCCTACCCACGACAAAGTTCTACTTCAGGTTCTGTGGTCATTTTGTTTGTGTGTATACAGGTGTCTTACTATGGGTGTGTAACATCACACATAACCTAATTAGCTTATTGAGCTTTTTTAGACTTATTTTTCCCAAAAAATGCTACAATAAATTGGCTCTTGTGTGTGTGTGAATGTGAGTGTGAATGTTGTCTGTCTTTCTGTGTTGGCCCTGCTATGAGGTGGTGACTTGTCCAGGGTGTACGCCGCCTTCCGCCCGAATGCAGCTGAGATAGGCTCCAGCACCCCCCGCGGCCCCGAAAGGGACAAGCGGTAGAAAATGGACGGATGGATCATTGAATTCCAAATGTCTTTTACAGCTGTGCTCGATTTTTTAAAAACTTTTGACCATTTCCTTGCACGTAAACAAATGCAGTCACACTCAATTGGCGATGGTTGCTTAAATGTGAGTTATGCACAACATCACACAAAACTTTATTGTTCTGTATTTTGTGTGGCTTTAAAAGGTACAGTATGGTACTTCTGTTACTTGTCAAAGAAAGCCGTGCTGGGCTCTGAATCAGACATTATCTGCTGCTTAAGCCAGCACATTACTCATGTGGTTCATTTAGCTGCACGCTGCCGGTTTAAATGAGGACCAATGTGTTAAACACATTGTAAATTGCCGTTCTTTAAGTGATTATTTTGTGGCTTGTGTGTATTGTTTCCCTTTGGACATCTGGGTGTGATTGCTTTGGGCAATGAAAGGACATTTGTCATCACTGAGCAAAAATGTACAAATTTGTGGGGTTACGTAACCCACTTAATTGGGCGATGATGAGCCTGGTAGAGCGACATTGTTGTCTAGAAAGAATAACATTGGACTCATGGGTTCTATGCTGCCCAGTGCTGTTTTTCACAGTCTTGACCACAATCCTTAAAGCCACTAATGTTCAGCTGCAAATTCCAGGCGGAAAACTCATCAGTGCAAATTTCATTGGACAGCCGTCAGCCAGTAGTCGTCTTGTCCCACACACTTGGACTTTCTGACCATGCTGCATAACTTACACAAGAACAGTCAAAGATCCTTAAGTCATAAAGGGATTCTATAGACTCTCTTTGTTGGGTGGTGACCTCAGTCAGACAAAGACTGAAAATGTCAGACTCGGTCTGAAAGAAATGTCACCAATCAGGGGCGGCACAGTGGCACTGTTTTTCAAGAATGGGGGTCGAGTGGCATATATTATAGAGGATAGACGTAAGATGCTGTCTGAGCCCAACTAATCGCAAAACCTATGAGAACATGGCATTGAGTGGCTACTTAGCCACTGTTGGCGAGAGCCTGTATGCTTCATTACCAACGCCTTTACTGATTACTGTAAACAAATCTAGTCTTTTTTCAGTGGAGCAATTGATTAGAAACGACATTCTGTTTTCAAATTAGAATGTTGTGGCAATAAATGACAGGGAAGAGATGTGACTGTAGAGTAGAAGGTTGTGGCACCAAGCCGGGAAGTTGGTCAACTTTTACTTTTTTACCTGTGGGTTAAGGATTATTCTGAATTTAGCTGCTCAAATAGCGCAACAGTGCTGAAAGATTCAAACATCCCAACAGTCGGCATCCCAGTGAGAGCAAACATTCTAAGGCCATGACCACACGAACACAGACACTTAATAAACGCATACTTATCTGCGTTTAGGCCTCTTGTTCACACGCAGACGCATACTTTTGTCTTTAAAAATGCAGACTTTTACAAACGCTGGCCAAAGTGTAGCGTTTCAAAACTCTCCACTTAGCGTATGCGTACACGGCACAAACAGAGACTTGTGATGACGTCAGAGTTGTGCGCTATTATACAAAAGGCTCAACAACACTGCCTTGCTGCCTTTAAACACACTATAAGAGGAATTACTGTATGTTTGAACGTAAATATCAGAATCAGAAACATGAACAGTTTTTATTGCCATTGTTTGAGAACGGGTTCACAAACTAGGAATTTTACTTAGTGCAATCGTGCAACATAAAACACATATAATCATCAGCGGCGGTCACTCGAAACGAGTATGACGATCCTCCTGGTAGTGGGGTATCCCTTTATGGAGGATGCCTGTGCGTGAGTCACCATACGATCCTTGACAGATCCGGGTCAGGGTCCAGTGGCATGGAGTCCAAGACGACTGGGGACCCTTTTCTGCTGCAGCCTTCATCCGCCATCCCAGCCATTGTGACGCTCCATAGGATTATCAATCATCCTCCGCCTGTTCCACCGTTGAGGTCTTGGGTTGTTATTTCCCCATAACTGGGCCCACAATTTCTTCTCCCCCTACAAAAACCTCCCCCCCCCCCACCCCATTTACTTCCGGGGTCACGTTTCCTCTTACGTGGCACGTTTCCTCTTACGTCATCCCATAGCTTGTGTTTGTAAATTGTTTTTTTAAATTTTTTAAATTTTTTTATAATATAGCGTTAACAAAACGTCTGTATTAATCGGACAAATTAACTTGAGGATATTCCTGACTGAATGCACATTTGACTCGTGGACATATGCGGAAATGAATAACAGTGTACAATAAGTTAATTCATTATCAATCAACATTATCAACCTTTATTCAAACTAAATGTATTATCGGGGTTGTTGGCAATTATTTGTATTATTTGCTAAAAACTGCTCCTACTCACGTCTCAATATTGGGCTACCACGGACCAGCCGCATACAGTAAAGGTATGTTCTTATTTGAAGTTAGAGTGAATCTCAGTATATCGTGTTTGCCAACAATATCCACCTAAAACCCATCCGTCTGAAAGAAAAATTAACCCTGAAGTAGTGTTGACCCGTGGAAAACGAATCAAAAATCGTTTAATTCTCCGGCCTGTACGGTAGTCAAATGTGCAATGATTATTTGTTCACATATGCATTCCCAAAGTAACACGATCTATGGGAAACATGAGTGCTGACGTAAAAACAATGAATGAAACTAAAAATATTTAAGTTCACATAAATGCCATTTTAATTTAGTTCACTTACACAGAGAACTAAAAAAAACTGAATTTAACGTATAAATTTAGTTTGAATAAAGTTTGATAATGTTGATTGATAATGAATTAACTTATTGTACACTGTTATTCATTTCCGCATATGTCCACGAGTCAAATGTGCATTCAGTCAGGAATATCCTCAAGTTAATTTGTCCGATTAATGCAGACGTATTGTTAACGCTATATTATAAAAAAAAACAAAAAAAACAAAACATTTTTTTTACAAACACAAGCAATGGGATGACGTAAGAGGAAACGTGACACGTAAGAGGAAACGTGACCCCGGAAGTAAATGGGGAGGGGGAAGGTTTTTGTAGGGGGGAAGAAATTTGGCGTGACAGTGCCTTCTTCCGCCATCGCAGCCGTTGAGGTCTTCACCGTATCCCTGGCTAGGGGGCAGTCAGGTACTAGGCCTTTGCCAAGGGCCACCTGGGGTAACAGTAGTAAAGGGGTTAACCTCCTAGTGCCCCAAGACCCCATAGAGCAGCCTCCACTGCCGAATGCACTTTAACATCATGCCCAGGACACAAAACACATATAACACAGAATAGAATTACATGAGCTGTAACTGAGCTATCAGATCTTGTTGTTGTTCATGTGCCTGATGGCCGAGGGAAAAGAACTGATCAGGTGGTGGGAGGTGTGGGTCTGGATGGACCGTAGTCTCCTGCCTGAGGGGAGAGGGGAGAATAGTTTGTGTGCTGCTATTTTCACTTTACATTGATAAAGACACATCAAAATGGGCTTTGCGACAATCCTGCCGGCGCTAATGACAGTCAGCTGTTTTGGATACGATCGCTGTGGAACCTCCACCTGATGGGACAACTTTGACAAGCAAGACTTTTTGCTCTGTGTCATGAGAAAGGTGCAACATTATTTCTATGTTTTCAGTTCTTTTTCCATCCATCCATCCATTTTCTACCGCTTATTCCCTTCGGGGTTGCGGGGGGCGCTGGAGCCTATCTTATAGCTGCAATCGGGCGGAAGGCGGGGTACACCCTGGACAAGTTGCCACCTCATCGCAGGGCCAACACAGATAGACAGACAACATTCACACTCACATTCACACACTCGGGCCAATTTAGTGTTGCCAATCAACCTATCCCCAGGGTGCATGTCTTTGGAAGTGGGAGGAAGCCGGAGTACTCGGAGGGAACCCACGCAGTCACGGACAACTTTGACAAGCTAGACTTTTTGCTCTGTGTCATGAGAAAGGTGCAACATTATTTCTATGTTTTCAGTTCTTTTATAACGGCAAATTATGAAGTCAATTTAAGTGTGTTGCTTCCATTCTTGTAGATGGAACCGGGCGCGGCCGTGCTCGCGCGTAAAAATTGACCAAGCAACAAAAAAAACCATAATTTTGCGTCCTCCTTGTAGTGTGTACTGATGTTAAAGAAATATACACTTCATTACACATGTAGCATATCACTATATCGATGATTAAATGCTTTATAACTCCACAAGTTTTGCAGCGGCACTCGCACGTCCGTGTGCTTTATATAGGCACTCAAATGTGCAAAATGTTTTCCTTGGCTCATTAGTGTGTGCTGATTTTAGAAATAATGTACACTTCACTGCACATATAAAACATCACCATGTTGCTTAACATGTCATAAATCTACCAGTGTTTGGTTTCAGCAGCACAGCCGTGCATGCGCGCTTTAAACACTGAAAAAAAGAGATAATAATGTTCCCATGCAGGGCTCTGTGTACGTGTTGGTTGGTTTTAAAGATAATGTACAAACCCCGTTTCCATATGAATTGGGAAATTGTGTTAGATGTAAATATAAACGGAATACAATTATTTGCAAATCATTTTCAACCCATATTCAATTGAATGCACTACAAAGACAAGATATTTGATGTTCAAACTCATAGACTTTATTTTTTTTTTGCAAATAATAATTAACTTAGAATTTCATGGCTGCAACACATACCAAAGTAGTTGGGAAAGGGCGTGTTCACCACTGTGTTACATGGCCTTTCCTTTTAACAACACTCAGTAAACATTTGGGAACTGAGGAGACACATTTTTTAAGCTTCTCAGGTGGAATTCTTTCCCATTCTTGCTTGATGTACAGCTTAAGTTGTTCAACAGTCCGGGGGTCTCCGTTATGGTATTTTAGGCTTCATAATACGCCACACATTTTCAATGGGAGACAGGTCTGGACTACAGGCAGGCCAGTCTAGTACCCACACTCTTTTACTATGAAGCCACGTTGATGTAACACGTGGCTTGGTATTGTCTTGCTGAAATAAGCAGGGGCGTCCATGGTAACGTTGCTTGGATGGCAATATATGTTGCTCCAAAGCCTGTATGTACCTTTCAGCATTAATGGCGCCTTCACAGATGTGTAAGTTACCCATGTCTTGGGCACTAATACACCTCCATACCATCACAGATGCTGGCTTTTCAACTTTGCGCCTATAACAATCCGGATGGTTCTTTTCCTCTTTGGTCCGGAGGACACGACGTCCACAGTTTCCAAAATCAATTTGAAATGTGGACTCGTCAGACCACAGAACACTTTTCCACTTTGTATCAGTCCATCTTAGATGAGCTCAGGCCCAGCCAAGTTGACAGCGTTTCTGGGTGTTGTTGATAAACGGTTTTCGCCTTGTATAGGAGAGTTTTAACTTGCACTTACAGATGTAGCGACCAACTGTAGTTACTGACAGTGGGTTTCTGGAGTGTTCCTGAGCCCATGTGGTGATATCCTTTACACACTGATGTTGCTTGTTGATGCAGTACAGCCTGAGGGATCGAAGGTCACGGGCTTAGCTGCTTACGTGCAGTGATTTCTCCAGATTCTCTAAACCCTTTGATGATATTACGGACCTTGGATGGTGAAATCCCTAAATTCCTTGCAATTGCTGGTTGAGAAAGGTTTTTCTTAAACTGTTCAACAATTTGCTCACGCATTTGTTGACAAAGTGGTGACCCTCGCCCCATCCTTGTTTGTGAATGACTGAGCATTTCATGGAATCTACTTTTATACCCAATCATGGCACCCACCTGTTCCCAATTTGCCTGTTCACCTGTGGGATGTTCCAAATAAGTGTTTGATAAGCATTCCTCAACTTTATCAGTATTTATTGCCACCTTTCCCAACTTCTTTGTCACGTGTTGCTGGCATCAAATTCTAAAGTTAATGATTATTTGCAAAAAATAAATGTTTATCAGTTTGAACATCAAATATGTTGTCTTTGTAGCATATTCAACTGAATATGGGTTGAAAATGATTTGTAAATCATTGTATTCCGTTTATATTTACATCTAACACAATTTCCCAATTCATATGGAAACGGGGTTTGTACGTGTCATTGTACGTCTAGTATATCAAAATAAGCATAATAGGAGGTGTAATTCCACCAAGTCAGCTATTGCTGCTTTTTTCAGGCTTCTGATTGGACAAAATGTGCATGACAGCAGGTGTGTATAAGTTTGTGTGTAGATATAGACACTTTTAAAACTACACTTGTGTGGATGGAGATCGTTTTAACCCCAAATATGTGTTTTTGAAACTGTCCGTGTTCGTGTGGACATGGCCTAAGTCATTGTATTATGTTCCTATTTGAAACATTTGGCATTAGTTCTACATGATAACGCTCAAAGGCTCTCTTGAAGTCTGCCATTAGTTGGACTTGGAGCAAACACAGGAAGTGATCTCTATGTTGTTGTTGACCTTGAATTCCCATAGTGCATAGCAACGAACACAACCTTGCTATAAGCTCTGTGAATTCAATGCGCCCAGGAAAGAAGTTACGGTAATGCTTATAATGACCAAAATACAGTAATTACTACATGTTATCATAAATGTGCATGTTACTAAATTACATACATACTTACAGCATGTATATAAAACGGTGTTGGAGATTTTTGGATGGGTTTTTAAAAGGCTTTAAAGATCATATCTCCATGACCTGCATTGTTAGCCGTCTCTTACTAGCAGTTTTTTGCTATTTAGGATGCACAGAAAAGGGAAATATGTGTGTTCTCGTCTTACATAAGGACTGTGGATGATAGGCAACATTTTAAAACAAAGTGCAGATCCCCTTCAAAAGTCAGCTGGGAGAGGCGACCCTAATGAGGAGGTTATTCCAGCAAGTGTCTACTTGAACAACATTTTAATAGCTAAGTGTTTCAATGCTCTTTAAAGCTGGTACATGTTGTTCAAGGACAAAATCTATCCATCCATTTTTTCTACTGCTTGTTCAGTTAAGTGGTGACTGAGTGATGGAGCTGTTATCTTTAATAAAAGTGTGTCACCTAGGGAAATGATCTCTTTCTAATATTTAATATATACAGTATCAGAATAAGCATGTATTTTTTTTTTGTATCTTCAGCTACTTTGGGAGAGGAATCTGACATCTGCCACCAAAGACAGATCTGAGAGCTCATGCAGTCGCAGGTACAATTATTCTTATTCACTAAACATTTTCATAAAAAATATTCAATTGGGCAACATATTGAAGAAACATAATTTACTTCATAACGAAAACACAGGAGTATAACAATAGATAACACCACTGAGTTAAATGAGATGCAACATGAAGAGCTGTATCAAAAATGATTTCAACCTTTCTAAAGATAATACAGGTCATGTAATATTCTTGGTATGCGGCATTGAAGATTTACAGTACTAAAACATCAACCGCAATAACAAGTTTATTTCAAAATGGTGTATCATTGTCTTGTTAAAGACAAAACCATCCGTTAGAGCAGTGATTCTCATCTGGTGCGCGGGCTCCACCTAGTAGTACGCCAAAGATTTGACTCATTATTTAAGTACAGTGTTTTATTTTACCATATTCAAACACAGTCTTGTTACAGTGGCCAAACATATTAAAATATACTTTGTAAATAGTAATAACAGCAATAACTGTTTCCATGGAGAAGGCGCTAGCTGTTCCAAGTCGCGACCCGGGATGGACCACTCTCTGTGCATCAATTGGTGACACATGAAGAGGATCCCCTGCTGGCCTCCCATTGGACTGGACTCACACGTTATTAACCGTATCCACTCGGCGCACATCTGCGGGCCCTTCCAAGGTTTCCTGTTGTCCCATTGGGTTAAGTTTTTTTTCTTGTCCTGATGTGGGATCGGGCAGCACGGTGGAACAGGGGTTAGTGCATGTGCCTCACAATACGAAGGTCCTGAGTAGTCCTGAGTTCAATCCCAGGCTCGGGATCTTTCTGTGTGGAGTTTGCATGTTCTCCCCGTGACTGCATGGGTTCCCTCCGGGTACTCCGGCTTCCTCCCACCTCCAAAAACATGCACCTGGGGATAGGTTGATTGGCAACACTAAATTGGCCCTAGTGTGTGAATGTGAGTATGAATGTTGTCTGTCTATTTGTGTTGTCCCTGTGATGAAGTGGCGACTTGTCCAGGGTGTACACCGCCTTCCGCCCGAATGCAGCTGAGGTAGGCTCCAGCACCCCCCCGCGACCCCAAAATAGACAAGCGGTAGAAAATGGATGGATGGATGGATGTGGGATCAGAGCTGAGTATGTCGTTATGGTTTGTGCAGCCCTTTGAGGCATTTGTGATTAAGGGCTATATAATAAACCAGCATGAAGAGTACGCCAAGAGATCGTTCACTATGGCAGAAACATGCTGAGGCTTTCGTCCAGCAGTGGACTGACAACGGCTGATGATGATGAATAAACTTTGATTGATTGAAATAATGCCTTCTTTTAATGAATACTTAGGCCTACTCTGCTACTATGTTATAATGTCGGTCATTATGGTGGTACTTTGATAGCTAAATGTTTTCTGAGGTGGTACTTTAAAAAAAAAAAGTTCTCTCAGTGGCTCTCACTGGTGTGCCTAATGTTATGGCCAGTGGGTCTAAGAGTTATGGGGTCACTACAAAGCAGAGGAGCTTTCCCATGACCCCCGGCAACCACACATTGAGAGCAAAGCACCTGATTCAAATGTTCCAATCCAAAGAGTCAGACTGGCCATCACTAGGCGGCAGTAAAAAAAAAAAAAGTTCACCATGGAGACCGTAAGACGACAGCTAGCTTGTTGGACCAAGATTGACATCAATGACCCTTTGCCAACCCCTCTGGCCCCAGTTCTGCCCCTTGGCTGCAGAATGAGAGGCTGCCGGGTGAATAGGGAGTTAATGGGCTCATAATAGTCCTCTCCTGTTTTTGTGCCCCCCACTCTGCACCTGCAATGAGGCCTTATTGCACTTGTAGCGGAATTATATTTGATGATGAAGTGGGTGGAAGTCCGCCACTGGCTGGTCCTGCTTTAAATAAATTAGAGGCCTTTTCATTCAGCTCTTCTGCTATTGTCTGGGGAACAGTTGAGCTGTGAACATGTTCACATGACATCCCATGGGTGTTTATCCAGAGCTAACAGGAGGACACGGCAGGAGCAAAGTTCACTGATTGTTTGTCTTCATGCATATTTCTCATTTCCTTTATTTATAGCGACGTCTTGAAGCGGTTGGCTGTCCAAATGGCTTTTCCAGGGAGCCCGGGGGTCCTTCTGGTCAGCACATCCTAAATTCTCCAGATCTGACCCAAGAGGTGGTCATCTCCCCTGGACTGCCTACTCCTCCCCTGAGCCCCTTCCGCTCTGCCAGAGTTGCATCTGGAGAGTTTAAGGTATGTCCTGAAACGATACAGTTTGGACAAGTGCACCTTCATGTGGGCAAATAGTGCATAACAGTCTTTTTATTCCCTCACACTGGACTATTACACAGATCTGAACCAAAATGATTATTCACAAAGCTAATAATAATACATTTAGTAATATAATACATATAATGTATTGAGAGCTGAGAACACCCACAACAATAAACATTTAGTTAAATTAATTGGTCTCTGACCGTGAGATTTATTATCTTGGTAAAGGTAGGATTCTTGAATTGTATCTCATTAGACTGTACAAGGCTGATCTGTCGAGTGCGTGCCTGGGGCTATTTTTGGCCCGAAACACATTTTTTTAACGGCCTGTGGCACATTGTTAAAATGATTTTACATAAAAAAACATTAAAAAAGTGCTTTAAAAGAACAAACAGATTAAATGTAATGAGAACAAATTGCAATGTTGACTCTAATAACACAAGGCTACCATGCAGACTGTTTTTTTCTTTAAAAAATGTTCTCAATAATCATTTACCTATTCAAGGCTTCTATTACTAAACATTAGACTTAGACTTAGACAAACTTTAATGATCCACAAGGGAAATTGTTCAACACAGTAGCTCAGTTATATTCCACTTTGAAAGATTTTTTGGGGAATATATTGCATATCCTTTGTATTTGCCACATAAAAAATGTAGTTTTCATTGACCAAGGTGGCATTAAACAAAAAACATAAAAAAATTTAAAAAAATTACAATTGACGGATAAATCTGAAGATCTTTAGTGGGATTTAAAAAAACAACAACTAAAAACTAATTGCTCAAAAAATAATATTGAATCAAAATCAATGTTATGAATTATTGACATAGTCAAGGCTCCAACTACTTCACATTAAACATTCCACTTAAAATTTGTATTCTTTGTTTTTGCCATAAAATAACAGTTTTTTTTGTTTTGTTTTTTTTTAAAGAAATGAGCCGTGAAACATAAAACAAATAGTAAAAACTTAATATCGATAACGATAGTGCTGTAGTTGATCCAGAGATTTAAGCGTTTATAGTAAAATAAAATATCACTATATGACTTATTTTGAACACTTTTATGAGTGGGGTACCAATAATTTTAGTGGGATTTTTTTTAAATCATGAAAGTAAAAAGAAATGTGTATATATATATGACTTATTTTTACAATTTTTAAGACTGAGACTCTTTTGGGTCCCCAGGGCCCAACCTAAGGGAAGCCCTAAGAGTTAAAAAAAAAATATATATATATATTCAGTGGAAAAAGTTTGGACACTGCTGATCTACATTATTATAGAAACATTATGTTCTTACTAACATAATTTTGATTATATTTTAAGGCGTCAGAGGTCAATGGAAGTGGACTTACGTCTCCAAGTTTTGGATCATACTATGGCCCCTCACATCCACATGGTAAATGTGCTTTATTTGTGTGTCATTCGACTGCTAATACTTCTATGTTTTTTCAATCAACCCCCCAGGAGTTTTACCATAAGCGTCATTGAAGGTTGTATGACTAAAATAGTGATTGTTATCACTCAGGGGACCTCACCAATGGGATGAATTCACCCACAAGGGAGGAACGGCTCATCAAATTCTCAGGAATTGGCCCAGTGGATGAAACAGGGATGCCCATTGCCTCCAGATCAGTAAGAATAACAGTTACAAAAATTACATTCTTTTTTTCCTGTTTTTTTTTAATTGAATATCAGTGCTTTTAAACCTGCTCTAGCTCTCTAACACTCCCGCCTTTTCCACCTTCTCTCTTTTCTCATACCAGAGTGTAAACAAGCCCAGGGATTGGTACAAGAGCATGTTCAGACAAATTCACAAGAAGCCAGAGGGTATGATAGTGCCTCCTTGTCCTCCTCTCACACACACACACTCCCCCCTGCCAGAATTCCTCTCAATACAACAAAGATAATCCTTCAGACGTGTTATTGCAAATGGCTCAATAAGACATAATGAAATAGCTTGTGCTTTTTAGCCCTGAAGATAAAATTTGTAATGGTTTTCTATGGCCTCACCCAATCTGGCTTATCCACTACCACATGCAAGCCTCAAATTACATCTCTTTTCAAATAATTGTATTTGTGAACTGATGTTTGGTATTCTTTTTTAGACTGTGATTTGGAGGATTCAGAGAGCTGGACCACTAGACGTAAGTCTTTCTACTCCGGTAGTACCTTAATTTACGAGCTTAATAGATTCTGTGACGCTGCTCTTATCTCAAAACACTTGTGTCTCAAATCAACGTCTCCCTTTGAAAAGTGTTGAAATTGATTTAAGTGTTGCTTGAACCCCCCAAAACAGCCCAGTTTTAACATGTAACATGCCTTTTCAAAAGATAAACAAACTTTTAGATAACAACAACTGTAGTTTTATGATGTAATGTAATAATAATGTACATACAGCATTTACGTATCTCATAGAGTGAACTTTTACGGGATCGCCTTCCAGCTGTTTCTCCGTTAAACACACCGTCTGCAACTTTTGCATGTTTTCATGGAGAAATGTCCGCAATTTATTTATCATTTTAACATTCTTGGCTGGCGTTGTACTCACGCTGTTTCAGTATTCAGTATGGTGCAGACTTGCAGTGATACGCTTGTATTGCTTCGCTAAGTTAGCGACATGCTCAGTCATGCTTTTGATGATTTCTTTCTTTAATTGAATGAATATCATCCACTCCTTCACACTCACTTTCTTCCTTGCCATGCTTGGAAAAACAAAGTTGTGTCGATCTCTAGCTATAAGCAAATGCTAGAGGGCAAAAATATGTTTTGGTCGGATCTTACGGGGTTCACTTTTGACATTTGCTACGCCAACTAATGGCGGTGATGCTTGTAACTCTCGTTTTTGCTTGCAACTTAAAGCATAACAATTAGCACATCTTATCTCAAAACCTTCTGAAGTTGGGGCACTTATAAGTTGAGATTTCACTGTAATGATAAAGCTGACTTTTTCTTGACTGACAGGAATTAATGAATTCATGATTAATCAATTAACTTATTTCTTTAACAAGATGGGAGAGTCTTTGTCTGACTACACATGGCTTAATTTTCAATAACTGATATCAAGGTGTATTTCTCTTGAGCATTGATTCCCAACCACTGTGTGTCAACATTAGTGTGTCATCAGAAGTCATCAGGTGTACCTCTAGAAAGTATCTAATTTATTTTAATTAGGGATGTCCGATAATATCGGACTGCCGATATTATCGGCCGATAAATGCTTTAAACTGTAATATCGGAAATTATCGGTATCTGTTTCGAAATTATCGGTATCGGTTTCAAAAAGTAAAATTGATGACTTTTTAAAACGCCGCTGTGTACACGGACGTAGGGAGAGGTACTGAGCGCCAATTAACCTTAAAGGCACTTCCTTTGCGTGCCGGCCCAGTCGCATAATATCTGCGGCTTTTCACACACACAAGTGAATGCAAGTCATACTTGGTCAACAGCCATACAGGTCACACTGAGGTTGGCCGTATAAACAACTTTAACCACTGTTACAAATATGCGTCACACTGTGAACCCACACCAAACAAGAATGACAAACACATTTCGGGAGAACATCCGCACCGTAACACAACATAAACACAACAGAACAAATGCCCAGAACCCCTTGCAGCACTAACTCTTCCAGGAAGCTGCAATATACACCGCCCGCTACCCCCTACCCCTCCACTTCAACCCCGCCCCTCCAACCCCGCCCACCTCAACCTCCTCATGCTCTCTCAGGGAGAGCATGTCCCAAATTCCAAGCTGCTGTTTTGAGGCATGTTAAAAAAAATAATGCACTTTGTGACTTCAATAATAAATATGGCAGTGCCATGTTGGCATTTTTTTCCATAACTTGAGTTGATTTATTTTGGAAAACCTTGTTACATTGTTTAATGCATCCAGCGGGGCATCACAACAAAATTAGGCAAAATAATGTGTTAATTCCACGACTGTGTATATCGGTATCGGTTGATATCGGAATCGGTAATTAAGAGTTGGACAATATCGGAATATTGGATATTGGCAAAAAAGCCATTATCGGACATCTCTAATTTTAATCGGTCCAAAAATTATTATTTATTTACTTTTAAGTAATGTACTTTGTTCCGTTCATCTGGCTATGCGACAGGGACAACAATAGAATGTTTTTCTACTGTCAGGAGGTCTGTAAATAACGGGTTCACCTGCTGCCATTCATACATGTGAATAAGTCATTGCATGCCTGGTGCTTGTATAATGTAAAATATGTGCCATGGCTAAATAAAAGTTGTGAAACACTGCTTTAGACTACAAACCAGAATCGTGTATTAAGAGAGTATGGCCAACTTAGTTCCAGGCGATCTTCTTAATGATTGGTCAAAAGGCACTTATGTGACAACAGGGCTACGTTATCTACTATCGCACCCGCCGGCAAGACCGATCTGAAGCGAGACCAAGACAACCCGTCTGCCCTAGTTCTCCTCCATCGGTACCGCCCCAGTTCGTACCCAGCATCGCCCCTGAGCTTCTCCCCCAGGGCTCATGCCCCAGGTGGTCTAGGAGGGCCTGGGCAAAAAAATTTAATGTATTTAGGAGCTCAAAAGTGCTGAAAGATTCACAGTTGGCCTCCCAGTGAGGGCACACATTGTAAGTCACTGTTTTATGTTCTTATTTGAAATGTTTAGCAATAGTGCTACATGATAACGCTCCAAGGCTCTCTTGAAGACTGACATTAGTTGGAGCAAACGCATAAAGTGATCTATAAGTTGTTGTTTCACAGAGCACATATTAACGAACATTACCATTGCTATGCTTTTTGTGAAATCAATGCGCCCAGGAAAGAAGTTGCTTAGTGCTTAAAATGACCAAAATACAGTAAATATTACATGTTATCATTAATCTGCCTGTTACTACATTACATACATACTTACAGCATGTATATAAAACGGTGTTGGAGATTTTTGGATGCATTTTTAGAAGGATTTATAGGCGGAATAGATCGTATCTCCATTACCTGCATTGTTAGCGGCCTCTTACTAGCAGTTATTCACTCTTTAGAATGCACAGAAAAGGGAAAGATGTGTGTGTTCTTGTTTCACATAAGAATTGTGGATGATACCTGGAAAACACCATCTTTCTTTTTCCAAAAAATAAATAAAATGTGTCAGAGGCGCTTCCTTGTCAGCTTTTCAACGTGTAAAAATGCCCTGTTGTGCAGCATAGGGCTGCTCCATCTGCGAGAATTGAGGAAAGCGATGTAAAATCTTTCCACAACCCGGAAATAAGACAAATACGGGAAGTGAAGGTTTGCCTTCAACACTGGAGAGCCATCGATTACAGCGCCTTGTGCCACGTAAACACGACACAACGTCTACGTTTTGTGTTCAGGAGAGAACACACAGAAGCTAATGCAAATAATAACAGAAGAAATGAACAAATTAAAGAAATGGTTTGACAGAAGCAGACTAACTTCGAATCTCAGGAAAACTAAAATAAGGCAATTTGGTAGCAGCATAAGAGAAAGTCAAACACAAATACAAATAGGCGGACATTTTGGGCATTGTAATAGATGAGAAAATTAACTGGAAATCTAAAAAAAAAAATACAACATAAGGTGGCAAGAAATATGTCAATAATAAATAAAGCAAAAGATGTTCTGGACAAAAAATCCCTCCATATTCTCTACTGTTTGCCAGTGTTACCATATCTGAGTTATTGTGCAGAAATATGGAGAAATTACTACAAAAGTGCATTTATTCACTTACTATGTTACAAAAAAGACAGCTCAGTTTGAATAATACATAATGAGTGATACATACAGTGATTACAAATACATCGGAGGCAGCCACCACAGTTAACATACTTCACACAAAAGTCAAAATTTCTCTGTGATTGTTGGTCAAAAGCTACCGGTAATGAAGATTTTGGCGAATTGATGGTAATAAGTAATTTTTTTGGTTGTTCTGTGTATTTTTTTCCACTTTTATTGCACCGTGTGCATACTTGCCGACCTTGAGACCTCCGAATTCGGGAGATGGAGGGACGGGGTTGGGGGGGGAGGCTGTCTTTTTTCTAATCATTTTAGAACTTGCAAGTGTATTTCTTCTTCTTACTCGTCGTCGACATGCCTTCTTGTTGTGTGTGCAGTTGTGCACTGAGCTCCAAAAGCCGTAGATGTTATTGTAGCGTCCCGGAAGAGTTAGTGCTGCAAAGGACTCTGGGTATTTGTACTGTTGTGTTTATGTTGTGTTACGGTGCAGATGTTCTCCCGAAATGTGTTTGTCATTCTTGTTTGGTGTGGGTTCACAGTGTGGCGCATATTTGTAACAGTGTTAAAGTTGTTTATACGCTCACCGTCAGTGTGACATGTATGGCTGTTGATCAAGTATGCCTTGCATTTACTTACGTGTGTGTGTGTGTGTGCTTGAAATTAACGTTATCATTAAGCCAGTCAAAAGATCATACAACGTGTCAGCATTTCTTGGGACCATTGTTAAACCCGTCCAACGCTGCATTATTATGTGACTGGGCCGGCACGCTGTTTATATGGAGGAAAAGCGGACGCCTGGACAGCATGCTGCTGATAAGGGGTGAAGGTTTCAGGTGAGAGAGGACGCTAAAGTCATTGCCTTTAAGGCACGCCCCCAATATTGTTGTCCGGGTGGAAATCGGGAGAAATTCGGGAGAATGGTTGCCCCGGGAGATTTTCGGGAGGGGCACTGAAATTCGGGAGTCTCCCGGGAAAATCGGGAGGGTTGGCAAGTATGGTCGTGTGCCTGTTAGGGTGCCTGCTGGTCACTAAACACTGCAGAAATGTAGCGGCAAAGTACTCAAATCCGGTCGCAAAATTATACTTTCACTAAATAAAAGCACATTTTATTGTAAGTTTATGAGCTGGAGTATGTTTAGAACTATATATAGATGTATTATTTTGGTTTATTTCGTCAGAAAAACTCACGTCAAAATGACATCTGGGCACAGCCGCACACGTCCTTGGTAGCTGTCATGGCGCCTGTTTTTTAGTTGGCCATATTTTTCAAACGAGCAAAGCTAAATTCCGTTTTGTTTGAAACTAAATATTTGTTAAATACTTTACTTCCTACAGTAAGTCAAGTGACAGAGTTCTGGGTGTGCCGAAAACTCTACTAAATGTGCTCCTGAAAATCAGTTTTTCGTGAAGCAAAGTACAGCCACATTGAGGCTACGTAGGCCTTCTGTGGATTAGTCGATTATTATGCCAATCCCTACTTTCCACCCCAGTTAACATTGTTGTTTTTAATCCCACCCTAACTATCATATTGACCTACAGGCCTGTCTGCTAACACAGAGGATGAAGACGCGGACAAGCACCTCTTCAAGCTAACGCCACATGGAGCCTTGCCAGACTGGTGAGCTGACTCCCAATGTAACACGCAGCTCAGCATATGAGCTAGGGCTGCACGAGTAATCCACATCAAATCAATATTGAGCTTTTAATTAGTGCAATAACCAAACCGTAGGAATGGTGGTGGACTGAGCAGATAGTCAATAAGTCCATTAATCGAACAATAAATGAAAATGAAGTCGAAATACTTTGCCGGCATCAATACATTTCTATGTCTGTTTATTTTCTTAGTCTCTCACTGCAAACAGGGAGAAAAAGGTCTCACTACGTGCACTACGTTTATTTAACAGTAGAATTAACTAAAGGCAGTGTGCCCTCTTTTCAGTCATTCACAATCTTTGTTTCGGTGGGCGGAGAGCTGGACCGCTGGCTTATACACCTCCCTACTTGCTAGTAGAAGTTAACACACACAGGAAGCACGGACAGAGAGCCTTGCTGCTCACGACTCGCTGGTGAGAAGTTCTGCAAAGTAACAAAAATTAAGAAAAAACATATGACAACAAAGCTAAATGTCCCATTATGGTAATATTTCAGCTTCATCCCGAATGGGCAATATGAGCCCATCAACACGGATGAATGAACGAAAATGATGGAAACAAAAAAAAAAAAAAAAAAAAAAAAAGGACAACCCAACCTAGTTTTTCTAACTGGGAAAAAAATGTTTTAAATATTTATTCTAGTTACATTTCAGAAATGAGTCCATTTTATTCTATGTTTTCTTATTTAGGATAACTAGAAGTTTTTTACCTTCCAATTATAGTACAGTAATGAAAAATAAAATGTTAAATTGTGTCTTGCATTCTTATTATATAATATGATTACATTACATTATAAACACTGTCTATTTTTATTTCTTCAGTTGAAGACAAAAAGCTCTGAGTCGGTCTGCATAAAGCCAAATATATTTGAAAGTAAATGACAAAAATACTGTATGGTGATTGACAGTCTAGGGCAGTGGTTCTTAACCTTGTTGGAGGTACCGAACCCCACCAGTTTCATATGCGCATTCACCAAACCCTTCTTTAGTGAAAAATAAAATGTTTTTTTTTTTTTCAAATTCAAGACAAAGTTATATGTTTTTGGTAACACTTTAGTATGGGGAACATATTCTAAGTAACAAAGAGTACTTAATAATGACTAGTTAAGAGCCAATATGTTACTAATTTGCATGTTAATAAGCAACTAATTAATAGTGAATATGTTCCCCATACTAAAGTGTTAACATGTTTTTTTTACTGGTGCACAAAATGAACCGTGCATGAACATCACCTTGTTCAAACAACAAAACCAACACAGTGCATAAACTCACAACAAATTACACACCTGCAAATCAGCCGATAGGGAGAAGTTTGTATTTTCACGATGAGTCGGGTGTGTTTTGACCTCCGCCAAACCCCTGAGGCCGACTCACTGAACCCCTAGGGTTCGATCGAACCCAGGTTAAGAACCACTGGTCTAAAAGTAACATGTCTTCCTTCAGTCTTTACTTTCACAGTTTTTTGCATTAATATGTATAAACATAAAAATCACAAATCGAATGGCAATCACAATTTTAGAGAGAAAAATAACAAATAGTGCGGCTCTATCATGAACATTATGTGCATCACATTTCCAGTGTTGAGACAATGTGAATTGCATTTTGTAGCTAAAAAAATTCTATATCTATACGTTCCTGTTTCTTCTTCTGTGACCAAACAATTATTAGTTTTAAGGTATTTGACAATATATCTGCAAAAAAGTAAAGATGTGGTCATGGTTATGTGACATCGAGAGATGACCTCCTATTGTTATTCCTATACAACTCATGGCATCGAAGGTGCATATTTGCATGCATTATTTGGCTATAAAGCTATTAGACAGCCACTTAAACACAAATCTGTACCAGGAGTAGCAGGGGGGAACATGTGGGACGGACATGTTGGGATTTGTTGTTACAAGCGCTTACAATAAGGCAATGATTAAGTTGCTGCCCATGGTGTGTGTGTGTGTGTGTGTGTGTGTGTGTGTGTGTGTGTTCACTGGGGTGTTATGTTTCAGGAGCCAGGATGTCAGCGAGCTGTCAGACCCAGGAAAGCAGCAACGTAAACCTAAGAGCATATTCGACTTCGAGCCCGGAAAAGAGGTCTCCTCTGTAGGCCTCAAGCAGGTAAGACTTCTAAAATCCCAGTATGCGTTGTTATTGCTTTAACCTTCTTTATCCTAACAGTTTTAATAAGACAACTACCGTTTATCTATAAGCTGTATTTAAAAGAAACACCTAGATGCTCCTGCTATCATATATGATCTTTGCATTTACCTTGGTGTTTACTGAGTGTTGCTAGATTGTCTTGTGTACAAGGAGAGTGTGTTGTTTACACACTGTTCCAAATTTGGTGCAGAAAAAGCCTTGTGTTTGTAATCATGAGCAAATAGAATCTTTGTCTCCACCCCCTCCACTGAAGCTGAGGTGTCTTGTGATCTGTATTATGGTGTTAACCTTTTGTGGAACAGCAGGCCTTTACCTCTTGACAACATAGAGTGGCCCCTGAGCATGAAGACAAACTGAGCTCTGAGTGTGTCAGGTGCTCCACATGGACATTATGGTGTGGATGCTGGTGTGTGAATAGCGTGAGGATGAGTCCCATCTGATGAGGAAGACCTACACAACAACTTTTCACAAAAAAATTACAATTTCTTTTTACTCTTAAAAGTGGGAACAGAAAACAGTGGATACGACTTTCTTGTTAAATTTGGACAAAATAATATGTTTTGAGGAATCATGTTAACACTTTTTGATTTCAATATAGCAAATTAACACAAATCACATGTTCTAATACCGGTATTACAATTTGGCCTTTTAATATGACTTTACTACACTATCAAAACAGGGTTGTGATGCCATAGAACCAGACATTATTTTATTATTATAATATTAGCGTATCATTTTTTTCTGGCGTTCCAGCAAGTTTTTATGCGGGATGGCCTTCTTGACGAAACCATGGCCATAGGAATCAAGCCTACTGTATGTCCTCTGCTTTGAAAGGCTGGAGTGTGTACCATTACACCACCAGGAATTATATTGGCATAAAAATAATTTTAAAAAAGTACATGATGTAATTTAGTTGTAAGTACATGATGTAATTTAGTTGTTATTTTACAGCAGTGAACTTGAAGACACATGGTCTGACAAGATAACTAAATCCTAAAATAATGGTCCAACTAATTTTTGTTAAACATATATGAAGTTGGCTACTTTGATATTTTTACAGGTCCCGACTGAAGTCAATCAGTATTACCGGGTACCGAGTCACGTAAAATCAAACGGTGCTGTATTTCCATACCTTTGTTGCATGTGACGTCACATCTGGTTGCAGACTCAAGCACTTGGCCAGGGAAACAAGCCTTTAAGCACTCATAACGGAATCAGCCAGACTGCGTCTAGGTAATGTTACAATTTTCCGCACCAACAAAGCAAGAACAGACGCTGAAAAGTACAGTCAGTCTCCACTTTTCGAAATACACTACCTCGATGGTATTTACATTGGATTTGCCATAGACATGCTACCAATTAGCGTTTGTGATTTATGGCGATTTAAACACCTCCAAATTTGGTAATTAAAACTTCCAACAAAGATACACGTTTGAATCCTCAGGTAGTTTGTAATAAGTACAATACTTACAGTTTAAACACTTTGTACGACTCAACAAAAGAAAAAAATGGCACATTAAGCCTAATGGCAAAGACTACTTCCCGGTTAAGACATTGTAGTTTTTACACTACTGCCATCTAACATCTTTGAATTGCTACTGCATGCAAAGTTTACTGTAATACAGTACAGTACAGTACTTGCAAATGAGACACAGAAGTGTAGGACAACAACCTAAATACTGGCATCACAGCTCAGTGTAAAATGTTTTAAAAAAAAATATATATATGTATATAATTTAAAAAAAACTACATTTAATAACACATTTGCATACCCAAACGTCCAGAAAATTGGTACTATTGAGTACTGGTATGATTGTGGTATCGATTCCTAGTTACCAGGAATTCATAGATTCACATGTGAACGGTATCGATCTGTAAAAGCATGGCTATCTTTTGAATACTATAATAAAACAAGGTTGTAGGCGTCGGGTTTTAACTTGTCCTGAAACTACAGTGTGCAAACTTCTGTGGTGAGAGACAGGCTTTTTGTGGCTCTAAACAAGATTTAGTTTGTGGCCCCATTTCAGTCCTTAATATTACTCTGGTTGAATTTTACAAGTTACTAATCAAATGGAGGTGCAGCGGTTAGTGATGTTGCCTCGCAACAAAAAGATCCTGGGTTCGATCCACAGGCTCGAGCTCTTTCTGTGTGGAGTTTGCATGTTCCCCCGTGACTGCGTGGGTTCCCTCCGGGTACTCCGGCTTTCTCCCACCTCCAAAGACATGCACCTGGGGATAGGTTGATTGGCAATACTAAATTGGCCCGAGAGTGTGAATGTTGCCTGTCTATCTGTGTTGGCCTAAATGGAAGCCTCCAAGGTTCCAAATGTCATTGAAAGTATAAACAGAGCACATTTAAACAGACTTGCATGTGATCTGATTGTTTGCCCCCCCCCCCCAGCCCCCCCCCCCCCCCCCAGCCCCCCCCCCCCCCCCCCCAGTGGTTGTGGACCGGATTGTTAAAAGCATCCTAAACACTAATCAATATGTTTTAGTGCATTATGTCACAAACACACTTTGGATTAATTGAGTATTTTTGTCTTCATAGAACCCGGTGTCCCCACAAACACAGCCCGAGAAGTCCCCATCTGTTGAGGTGAGCAATGTCGATGGCCCTTCTTCACTCCTTGTTCAGAATGTCAAAATCCGGGAGACTGGATGAGTTTCTTCCTTCTTAATTTTGCCATTCTAAACTGACGTCATCACCCGGGCTCAGGCCAGTCTGGTCTCAGAGCTGAGTCGGTTTGAGGCCGAGTTGGACTCGGATATCCAAGGCCTGGAGACGAGACTTTCCCAGAAGAAGCGGCCGCAGCGTCAAGGCTGGGGTGAGGTACTGAGCCCCCCCGCCCCCCACTCCCCTGAACCTCGAACCTTTCACTCTCTCAGTTGCCCCCCAGATCACAGCCACCCCTTCCAGTCAAGACTTTATGAACCCCTCACTGCTTGCTATACCTTTGACTGTGTTTGCTGTGTGGTCTGAACCCGATGAAGGCTACAGAATCACCTGCCTGCCTTGCATGTTGATTCATGTGTTCAATCATCTGCCTGCAAACCCTCACACATCTACCATGCCTGCCACACTTTAAAAGCCTTACCTAAAGCACCTGTATCCACATTATTTGGATATGATCCTGCCAATGTGCTGAGCCCTTGCACTTCCTGTTGTTGAACCTACCCTAAATTCACAAAAGAGTGATCAGATCATGAGTATGCTTGTTTGTGGACCAATGAGCGCAGGAGGATGTCCAACTCCTCTGGGAGTGGTCAGCACCACCACTTTCTTGTTAAGAGAGAGAGAATTCCTGCAAACTGGGAGACAGTGGAGGCTGCAGGGTGCAAACGTTTGATAACAGTTCTCTCTGTTTTCAGGAGGCCAGGACCAGGGACACCGCTACCGCTGCAAAGACAGGAACCACAAAATACAGGTCTGTGACCACATGACAACACTTAAGGGGTTCAACATATCATTGCTTTTCGCAGAACCCAATTAACTTTCTTAAATTTAAAGATTCTTATTAAATGTTAAACAAAAAAAAATATTTGCTACTGTATGAGATGTTATTTATATTTTCTTTCAACCTTTTTATGAAGGTAAAGCATTTACTTGGATGAAGCTTATAAAATATTTGTATTTGTTCTTATCGATTATGCATGTGAACCACAGTGGATCCGTAAACTATTCAGAGCGCTTCTCTTTTTCCACATTTTGTTCTCCCAAAGATGCATCAACAAAGTATTGATCAAAGGTTATGAATACTTCTGTACATGTGATTTTTAGTTTTTTATTTGTAATAAATTTGCAAAAGTTAAAAAAAAACAAAAAAACTTTTCACATTGCCATTATAGGGTATCGTGTGTAGAATTCCAAGGACAAAAATGAATTAATTCCCTTTTGGAATAAAGCTGTAACATAATAAAATGTGGAAAAAGTGAAGCGCTGTGAAATACTTTCTGGATGGACTGTAAAGTAGCAAACGAAGAAAAACACCAGGATTACACCACAACCATGTAATGCAAAGTTTTTCCATTGCCACTTTACTGTTAGATATTTAAAAGTTGAACTTTAAAAAGTTTAAGCACAGTATTTATTACTTGAGACAGCATTCCACATTTCTTACCGTCCGTGTAACGCATTCTTGGAAGATTCTGGCTGTTGTTTGCTGAGTCGGGTTCACAGGGAATTGACCTTTTAAGGGCTTGGTGTGTTGAGGGGCATTATTTAAAGAAGCTGTTGCTGAGGATGTGTGGAATTACAAGATAAAGTGACAAAAAGTGCTCTGTTTTTACTGCATGCTGTCACACTGACTTGTTTAACTGTGAGCTGCAGCTGCAAACACGAAGCAGATGGGACTTGTTTGTGCAGAGCCGTTTAAAAAATACTTTATCCATCAAACATCACCTTTAAAGTAGCATTCCAAAAGGGCAAACGACTATAGGGCCTAGTATACGAAAGGTTTATTAAACTTAAAAGTACACGCAAAGCTGATCTAATGACCTTGTGCGCCGAGGATTGCGTCTCTTCAATGAACAAAAAAAGGAGCGCAATCCATTTAGTGTGTCTGTCATTGTTAAAATGCAATATATATGCTGATTATCAGAACGGCCACAACACTGGGAGGAGAAAATTTAACCATATATTTTGCACACGCAGTGTGACTTATCAAGACTAAAACTGTACTGCGGGCAGTGTTTTGGGTCTTTAGATAGCACGTGTAGAATGTGCGTGCAAACTGGCAATTGCGCCGAAACAGCTGTGAAGAAGGAGACGATTGTGCTTCAGCTCCGTCCTACAGATGCTTGTCAACATATATTAATTGTCATAAATAAAAGTATTAAACATTTTGTCTATTCAGCAATATCATTTTCTAATTTTAAAGATGCTGGATGACTTAATGGACTTATTAAAACAAATTCAATTAATGTGTTTTGGTGTCTGCCGGCGTTTTTTAAAAATGTTATATAATGTTAGTTTTTTTGTATTCATGAAAAACTTCTGGTAAAATACAACAATTTCCCTTGATGATCAATAAAGTTTGTCAAAGTCTAATTTCCTTGCGTCTCGAACATTCAAGTGCACACTCGCAATTAAAGATTAAAGTACCAATGATTGTCACACACACACTAGATGTGGTGAAATTTGTCCTCTGCATTTGTCCCATCCCCTTGGGGAGCAGTGGGCAGCAGCGGCGCCGCGCCCGGGAATCATTTTGGTGATTTAACCCCCAACTCCAACCCTTTGTTGCTGAGTGCCAAGCAGGGAGGTTATGGGTCCCATTTTTATAGTCTTTGGTATGACTCGGCTGGGATTTGAACTCCAACCTACCGATAGTGCCAGCGTGTCCCAGAGGCACTGTTGGACTGCTTCTAAAATGCCCAGAAAAAGTGGTACATGTTTTAGTTGTCTGCTGCATGTTTCAAAACAACGCAGGTAGGAGAATGATAACATGAAAGAGCAGTAAATTAGTGTTTCTATGGTGATGCAAATTAACCCCTCTTTGTCCCCGCCCCTCTATACTGTGAAAATATATATCTTGAAGGCGAGGATTACTAAAAGCTGTTTTTTTCCAAATATAAACGTCATAGCACATCTCACTGCAAGTTGCATGTCACTGTAACTGTGGTGCACAGCATTGGACATATTGGGTTAGTGGTTGATTTAGGAAGGTTTAAATTCATGTTTTATTGAGGATAAAATGTTTACTTTGCGCTAAAAAATGTCCCATGAATTTCCTTTTAGTACAAAACATGACGCAAATCAGATTCATGTTTGATTAAAAAAGTAAAAATGGTTTTACATAAATAAAAAAAGTGAGAATTTTTTTTGTGATGGGGCGAGTCTCAAATCCTAATTCTGCTTAGGTCCCAGTTTACCCCGGGGCCCTGCATAAGACATGTACGTGCAGAGATCGCCTATACAATCAATTCTAATCGAGTCATGATCGTAAAATGTGAACAATTTTTTCTAGCACCCCTATGAATTAGGCAAATAAATAAATAGGCGGTCAACATTAAAACGACATGTCAACTAAAAAATTGTTTGCTGACTAATTTTCATGGTCTATAGTGCACACAAAAGTGCTGTAAATTAATATCTACTGTCTATTATTTGTATTTCAGCAACTCATCAGCACCAAAGCAACCCATCCATCACTCTGTTGGCCCCTCACCAGCCTTCACTCGTACATTTGGTAAACAATGTTCTTCTCTCATGTAATGTTTTTTGATGCTTGTCCATCAAGGTCTTGCTATTTAAAACAAATGTGGTTCTATAACTACAAGCCTGTACACTTTTACTGAACCACCCTAATTGTCATGATACTCTTTCATTGCCTCTTTTGTCTGCTGCTCAGACTTTTCAGAGAGTTTCACTTTAAAAAAAAAAAAAGAAAAAGAGTTGCTGAACAGTATATGGGTGTGGTAGAAACCTAGCAAAAGAGGAAGTAGAGCCTTGTTTGAGATTAGCTGTATCCTTTTGTTTTCCTGTTTTAGATATAAGAGAGCAGCCTAATCCCATAGTTTCAGTATGTTCATGATGCAGCTTACTTTTTCATGACAATGCAAAACAGGAATAAAAGAAGCTGCACTAATCCTGCTGTATGATCATTTTGCTCCACAGAAGATCGACTTTCTGCTGCAAATGATACAATGGAGCGTTCGCCTAAGAAAGAAGAGAAGAAGGTGCATTTTTATCATTATTACATTAAGTTATATCTAGAGATGTCCGATAATGGCTTTTTTGCCGGTATCCGATATTCCGATATTGTCCAACTCTTAATTACCGATTCCGATATCAACCGATACCGATATATACCGTCGTGGAATTAACACATTATTATGCCTAATTTTGTTGTGATGCCCCGCTGGATGCATTAAACAATGTAACAAGGTTTTCCAAAATAAATCAACTCAAGTTATGGAAAAAAATGCCAACATGGCACTGCCATATTTATTATTGAAGTCACAAAGTGCATTAATTTTTTTAACATGCCTCAAAACAGTAGCTTGGAATTTGGGACATGCTCTCCCTGAGAGAGCATGAGGAGGTTGATTGTAGCGTCCCGGAAGAGTTAGTGCTGCAAGGGGTCCTGGGTATTTGTTCTGTTGTGTTTATGTTGTGTTACGGTGCGGATGTTCTCCCGAAATGTGTTTGTCATTCTTGTTTGGTGTGGGTTCACAGTGTGGCACATATTTGTAACAGTGTTAAAGTTGTTTATACGTCACCCTCAGTGTGTATGGCTGTTTACCAAGTATGATTGCATTCTCTTGTGTGTGTGAAACGCCGTAGATATTATGTGATTGGGCCGGCACGCAAAGGCAGTGCCTTTAAGGCTTATTGTCGCTCTGTACTTCTCCCTACGTCCGTGTACACAGCGGCGTTTTTAAAAGTCATGAATTTTACTTTTTGAAACCGATACCGATAATTTTGAAACCGATACCGATAATTTCCGATATTACATTTTAAAGCATTTATCGGCCGATAATATCGGCAGTCCGATATTATCGGACGTCACTAGTTATATCATATTGTATTCATATCTGAGCTTTTGTCATTTGTTTTTCAGATGAAAGCAGCACGGGCCAAATTTAATTTCCAGGCTCAGTCACAAAAGTAAGTAATCGGATTTAATAACAAAGCACACAAACTGGTAGGTGACAGTTTTAGATAGCAGTAAATGGGTTGTGTGACCTAATGGGATTCCACTTGTGTTTATTTGTCACACAGGGAGCTCACACTGCATAGAGGCGACATTGTTTACATTCACAGACAAGTCGACGCCAATTGGTTTGAAGGAGAACATCACGGCAGAGCGGGCATCTTCCCCACCACCTATGTGGAGGTGAAAGCCACAACTCTGAGTCTTATTGCTCGTTCTGTTGTGATTGTTGGGCGCCTTTCTCTTTCCAGGTTCTTCCGCCGTCGGAGAAGCCAACACCTATAAAGACCCCCAATGTACAGGTGCTAGACTATGGCGAAGCAGTGGCGTTGTATACTTTCAATGCCGACCTTCCAGTTGAACTTTCTTTTCGGAAAGTAAGTACATGTGTCGTGAATATGTCTACATTAAAGTAGACAACACCTCGAGAGTGTTTGGATCATTAGAGGGTGCACGCCTGGCAACCAAGCTACAGTATTTAACCCATTTGGATGTTTTAGCCTTTTATTGCTTTTAGAAATCAAATCATGATCAATGTAATTTAGCTTTTTTGACAAGAACTTAGTGGAGAGAAAGCTCCTTACATGTCAAATTGAAAATAGATTTTACAAAGTGGTATTCGAAATATAATAGAGATGTCCTGATCCCATGATCGGGGCAGATATTTGCCTTTTTTAACTAATCAGCGATTGGCTGATGAGCTGTCGAAGCCCAGCTGATCTTTGTGGTGACTGTGTCGCAGTGTTTACATGGCTAAAGATTGTACTCACGTGAAAGATTCCTTCAAAAGGGATGCAGGCTAAGAAAGACACAATTACATTTCAGGATTCTTTGTTACACGCATGCACAAGTTTCATGAACTCCAGAAGGGTGTGCGAAGCCGCTTCTAAGATAGTAATCCTCCCCACCATGGCGGAAAATTAACTAAGTTTATTACAAATAACATTATCACTGGAGGACTAGAAGAGAAGGAGTGGTTAAGCATGCCACACACACACACACACACGCACACACACACACACACACACACACACACACACACACACACACACACACACACACACACACACACACACACACACACACACACACACACACACACACACATCAAGCAGGACCACAAAAGATGCTTCAGTGTAAAGTCGGTGATCGATCCAGATGTCGATACCTACTGTAGTATAGTATTACTATATAAATAATATTAAGTTAATCTGATCACTATTTTTCTTTTTTGTTTGTTTTTATTAATACAAAATCCTATTTTTGTTAGTTTTTTTGTTTTTTACAAACCCAGGGAGTAAGTCTCTGGATGCAGGAAGACTTTGAGGGCAAAACCCAAATGATTTCAATAGGAGCCAATAGAGGTTTTTGCGTTTGTTTAGTTATTGTGCACTAGCCACTTTATTTTGTTAAAACATTTCTGTGTAACATTCAGTACCACAAATTTAACACATTATCTGATTTACAACAATACTAGCACATTCTAAATTTTATAAGATAAGCTTTATAAAATATGTTCTTGTATTTTTCGTACTACAATCATTTTATTTTCTCAAAAATCGAACGTGCGCCTTATAACTTTTCATTTTTTGCAATTTTTTTTCATTTACCGTATTTTCCGCACTATAAGGCGCACCGGATTATAAGGCGCACCTTTAATGAATGGCCTATTTTAAAACTTTGTTCATATATAAGGCGCACCGCATTATAAGGCGCATAGAATAGACGCTACAATAGAGGCTGGAGTTACGTTATGCATCCCGTAGTTGCGAGACCTGTTGTGGCTCAATATTGGTCCATATATAAAGCGCACTGGATTATAAGGTGCACTGTCAGCTTTTGAGAAAATTGGAGGTTTTTAGGTGCGCTTTATAATGCGGAAAATACGGTATTTATTTATTTCAGGCAATGACATAAAAAAGTACAAAGTTGACAACACATAATAATATAAATTAATATAGTGCAAAAGGTAATGTATAGTATGTAATGCAACTTGGTGCGCCTGCTGTGCGTATTATTTCTGGTTGTGCTTACTCACCTCAAGGCAATTTTAATTGGTACATGGTGTAATGATAAGTGCATGTGACATATGAGTATACATATGACATATGTATCTCATAAGAGATACATGTGGACTGCGGGTTGAAGCCTATTCATTAAATGATGCTAGCAAGTACCGGTATAAGTTTGATGTTTCATTGAGAATATAGAACATTACACACGTCGCTCAAAAACCTGACACAATGTTTTAGAGCGACTTTGGTAAGCTACAAAGCCGCACTGCTTGATGGATGTGTGTGTAAAGACCCTAAAATGACACATATTGGGGGACGTACTATCTGGCGTTTTGTTTTTCAATATTATGCAAAACCAACTTTTCTTACCTATTGGTACCTGCTGATGTATATTTTGGATCTGCATAAGTTCGGAAAATGTGCACTCGCGCGCCATTGTAGCCCTTGGGTAGTAGTCAACAAGCTCCTTCATTTTTTCTATCCTCTTGTTGTGGGAATTAATCCTCCACTGTTGCCATTTCTTATATAAAGTAGTGTACAGTTCTAACTTATATCTGCTAGTAGACTCGCTACAGAGGCACTAAAAACTACCAGTACAACAAAGATTATGGGGAGAAGACGCTGTCAAAGTGGAGGCACGTAAATAAGACAGCCCACAAAACGGCGCACCATGAAGAGACGGTCAGAAAGCGGCTTGAAGATGGTCTGCAAAACATAATCTATGCAACATTTTGATCGAATAATCATCATTAAATTGTTATGTAAACCACAAGGAAGTGTTGTAAATGTTGAAAAAAATCATAATATGACCCCTTTAATGCATTTTAAAATCCGGTGCGCCTTTTGTATGAAAACAAACCCGCTCATCGACAGTGCGCCTTATAATCTGGTGCAACCTACGGTTCGAAAAGTACGGTACTTGTTTAAAACATTTTCAGTTCTATAATCTATTGTCAAGATATCGGATTAGTACACAAAATCCAATCGGCTCTGAGGCCAGCAAAACTGATTGGATGGGAGGCCAAAAATGTTGATGAGGACATCCCTAAAATATGGAATGTAAAAAAAAAAAAGTGTATCAAAATTCACCCCCTTTTATAGTGACTGACTTAATTTGGCAGAGATTCAGCTCATGGATGCCTGCAATGTCACAGTTAGTAAAATGGAGATCGCCTGAGTACAGTTAATGTGTGTCATGTGATTGTAATACAAAAGCACTTCTTAGCACAAATTTGTTTTCACTTTTACATGAAAGGAGCTTGTCCAAAAAGCCACATTACATTTTCATTCATTTTCATTTCATTTATGTATTTATTTCAGGCAATGACATAAAAAAGTACAAAGTTGACAACACATAATAATATAAATTAATATAGTGCAAGAGGTAATGTATAGTACGTAATGCATGATTGTCCAGTTTGCCTGAAATTGACCATGTCTTAATTTACAAAAGAAATAAACAACTGAAATATCCAAGGGGGTAAATACATTTGCAGGGCACTGTAAATGTCGTAACACAAGTGGCAATTGGTAAGGATCTGGATAATACAGCACTTTATTATTACAGTTTGAGTTATTAACTTATTACAGCATTAAATAGATAAATGGGCCACTTCCCCATAATCACAATGGTGCATAATAAAAAAAATGCATTACTTTGGACCCCACCAAGGACCTGACCTTCTAAGATTCTAAAATAACACGCGCTAAATTGTGTGTTCAAACTAGGGCTGCAACTAACGATTAATTTCATAATCGATTAATCTGTCAATTATTACTTCGATTAATCGATTAATAATCGGATAAAAGAGACAAACTAAATTTCTATCCTTTCTAGTATTTTATTGGGAAAAAAACAGCATACTGGCACCATGCTTATTTTGATTATTGTTTCTCAGCTGTTTGTACATGTTGCAGTTTATAAATAAAGGTTTATAAAAAAAAAAACAATTAAAATAAAAAATATTTGCCTCTTCGCATGCGCATAGCATAGATCCAACGAATCAATGACTAAATTAATCGCCAACTATTTTTATAACCGATTTTAATCGATTTAATCGATTAGTTGTTGCAGCCCTAGTTCAAACTATAAAATTGTGTGTTCTATTAGCGGGCGTGTTGCGTGTGATCTACTAAGACTGCATGCGTAAGTGATAACAAATGCAAAAATGGTACAGACAGCTTTATTTAAATGATGATTTTCCGTGTATTACTGTCTGTCACCATGGACACACTCCATGGTGCCAAACTGCTCCAAACTGTGGTGCTTCATTATGTTGTGGGACATGCAACACCCAACTATAATCTGTACCACCTTTGCTGGGCAATAGAGAAGCATATTTTGTACAATAGAACCTATTTTTAACCCGACAAAGGTGCGCTCTGTCATGGTGCGCTGGAATAATCCAGATGTAAGAAAGTTCATGTTGCAAGAAGTAAATATATACATAAAGTAAAATATATCCCCAGTGAAAAAAAAATCCTGCAACATGTATTTTATTTGTACCTACGACAAAATGTAATCTATTTAAAAAATACCATGAAAAATTGGAGCCAGCAGACACCAAAATGATTACAATTGATACATTTTGGTGTCTACTTGCTCCATTTTTTGTCTTCATTTCTAAGTACTCAATAAAAATAGCACCCAGACCATACTGGCCAACCTTGAGACCTCCGATACCGGGAGGTGGGGGGTCGGGGGGCGTGGTTGGGGGCGGGAGGCGTGGTTAAGGGCGTGGTTAAGAGGGGAGTATATTTACAGCTAGAATTCACCAACTCAAGTATTTCATATATATATATATATATATATATATATATATATATATATATATATATATATATATATATATATAATGTATAAAATACTTGACTTTCAGTGAATTCTAGCTATATATATATATATATATATATATTTATTTTATTATATATATAATACATTTTGCGAGGCGGCCCATAATACTGGGCTGTGAACGGTGCTGCGCTGCCGCCGCCATGTACTTCGCTCTCCGTTCATGAATGAATATATCATTTCGGCCACCATGTTCAATGGAGAAGTCTGTTCTACAAAATATACAGGCAACATACCCCTTCCCCTTCGAACTGTCCTGGATGAACTGAAATTCTTGTTTCCATTCGTTTTGGAACTTGCAAGCGTATTTCTTCATCTTGCTCGTCGACGGCGTCGCCATGTCTGTAACTTCCTCGTTCTTCTGCTTCGTCTCCTTGTTGTGTGCGCGGTTGTGCACTCTACTCTCTAAAAGCCGTAGATGTTATGACGTCATTGGGCAGGCAAGCTGTTTATATTGTGGGAAAGCGGACGTGAGAACAGGCTGTCCCCACTCAGGTCCGCATTGAGCTGGAGGGGGCGTGGCCTTCAGCTCCTGCTGAATACCGGGCGTTTGTCGGGAGAAAATTTCTGCCGGGAGGTTATCGGGAGAGGCGCTGAATATTGGGAGTCTCCCGGTTAAACCGGGAGGGTTGGCAAGTATGACCCAGACTGAGTCACCAACATGTGTGATTCTTTGTTGGGCACGCGATTTGATACGATCGGGTGACATGCGGGCAAACTAACAAGTTTGTTAAAAGCAGGGTTGGCCGTTATATAACCAAGACAGTATACAAAAACCAGGACAACATTTTTTGACACAATTTTTGTCAAAAAAACAAATGATACGAAAAGTATAGTGTACAAAAACCAAAGTACCACTCAATATGCTGTTGTAGGTATGGCAACATGTGGCTACACAAGTGAATTATGTACCTTCTGCCATCACGTGGAAGAGCATTTACTTGTACTGCCTGTCACTACATATTGCTGGCCTAGATTGATAAAAAAAAGATACATCAGTTGTAATAACTAAATAATACTATTGTGTTTTGTTATGTTCTGTTAGTTTTGGACTCCATTTGTTCCTGTTTTTGTGCACCCTTGTTTGTTTTAGTTACCATGGTTACTTATTATTTCCACCTGTCTCTGATTAGTGTTCGCCCGCTCACCTGCTTCCCGAGCACTAATCAGAGGCATTATTTAAGCTTGCCTTTGCCAGTCAGTCGGCCTGGCGTCGTTATTTGCTTCATGCAACCTGTCTTCGTCAGTTTTAATTGCCTCCTAGCCAATGCTAAGTGGTAGCCTTGTCCATGTGTTATTTCTGGTCCATAGTCTATGCTAAGTATTTGCTTTAGCTTCGAGTGCGATCAGGCACGTTGTTCTGTCGGCTCGTTTTCTGTTTTTTGTAATACTTTGATATTTTGAGGAATAAGTCATGTTCCAACCTGCACGCCATTTTCCGAAGTGGTCCGCCTACATTTCGGGAGAACGAACCCCGCTGTAAGCTGCGAAAACCCCGTCGTGACAACTATTATGACCAGTTTAGTGAAATTGGGTAAATTCTTAGGGCAAACCTGATGATGTCTCATGACACAACCGCTGTAAATCACTGCTGCATCAGGCATCATTAAATGAAATCATTCAGGAGGCGACCACTGCCTCGTGATCTTTTGAAGAAAAAAAACAAACTTCAAAAAGGTTTCACAAGCCTCATAATGTCTTAACATGAGCTCTGTAAAAAGTTTATTTTCTCATTGTTTTGTTGTATTAACAACAGCTTTCATCCGGACTGCTGTTGGATTAGATGGTTTTAATTAGGGCCACACATATTTTTAGATTTATCTGTCTGCCAAATCAGATCTGAAATTAGATTTAATTCTTCACATAACATCTGCAAATTCTGCTTTGGTTCTTGTGTCAATGAAGATATTGAGACTGTTTAAATGAGCACGACTTTTCATTGCATTGACAATGAAATTGTGCTTCTTTCCCCCAAACATTTGGATGTAATTTAGCCTTCATTGTATTGGTGTTAACTTATATAATGTGAACTTTGTCTGTGAATCATAATGACTGAAGAATGTTTAATAATTAACTTTCCTTCATTGTGTTCCTTAGGGGGAAGTAATAAGTATAACCAGATGTGTGGATGACAAATGGCTGGAGGGGAGGATCTCAGGGACCAACCGGAGTGGCATCTTCCCCGCCAGCTACGTGCAGGTCAACAAGATGCCCCGCACCAAATACACCACGGATGACTACTCACCAGGCCAATTGTCTCCTCTGTCCCCTGGACCGCAGAGTCCAGGACGTCCGCTCCACTCGCCTTGTCTGCAGTCACCACTGTCCCCTTCCAGTCCCACACAAACTCACTCCCCCCTGAAGTCATCTTCACCTCTACCTTATGGTGCTGCTTCACAGCCACGCTCTCCTGCGTTGTGCAAAGAAACAGCCAATCGATGGTCTCCCGGTTCCTCCAAACCTTCTTCCCCTGCCAATCACAACTGTGCGTCACCTTCTGCTCAGTCACCAGCTTCTGCACGAAGCACAGGAGAGCCAACAGTAAACACTTCCAGATTTAATGATCTCTCACAGGTCAAACTCACTGCATGCTCACACCTGCTGGCTTGCCATGCTTTTTGATTTATTTGTCATGGTGCCTAACAGGAGATATTCATTCTTCTTTCTAGGGCGCTCTGTCCAATCCTCATCCCAACTCACTCCCACCTGCACAGGTGCCAAATGCTGACGGTTCCGCTGTGGTGCAACGACAACCGTAATGCCACGTTTGAGCTAGACCTAAGAAAGGTGTTGAATCTGTGGTGAGTTTGTGATTTCCATTCCTGTCATTTCAGGTACAAAGCAGTGTACAACTACAAACCCCAGAATGCTGATGAGTTGGAGCTCAGAGAAGGCGACATTGTACAAGTGATGGAGAAATGTGATGATGGCTGGTTTGTAGGTAAGAAACAGACTCATTTCTTAATCCTCAGAAAAAGCAAACTACTTCCGTATACAGTGCTACCTTGGTTTTCGTATGCCCCACTTTGCTTTTCATTTGGTTACGGACAAAAATATTTGCCATATTTTTTTCGGCAGTTTTAAAGCCCGAACAAAGAATCTCCCTCGTTTGTTGACTCAGTCTATTACTGTCTGTTTTGTTGTCGGTCTGGAACCCTAGGATGCAGAGACAGCAAGCAAAGTGAAGGTAAAAATGTATTCAATGACAAAATCCAGATGCATTAGGGAAGTGCACAAAAATACCCACAAAGGAAGCGCAGGGAAAATTATGCAGCACAACAAGAAATAAAGCAAAAAGCACAAGGAAAGCTATGCATGTCCTGATTGCCAACAGGTGAGGGAGACAGCGCACAGACTGGAGAAGTGGTGGCAAAAAGAGACAAACAAGAAGTGCAAACAGATCTAAGTGGGCTGGACAGGAAGCAATACAAAACACAGGAACATAAATAAACAAAGTCCATACCTGACAAGTCATGACAAGAGTTTCTTATGGAGTATAACTGCAAAATAACCCACTGTGGGGCCAAAGAAAGTTGCAAAATTCCAGCACTTTGATAAAGAAGGTAAGAAACACTATTGAAATCAAGGATAGGATAGAATATACTTTATTTATCCCACTATGGGAACATGATGTGGTTGCAGTGCAGATACCAAAAGTCCACAAAGAGTAAGGTCCAAAATCACATTAAAACAAGAGGAAAACATCAAAGACAAAAAGAACATAAAATACATTAAAATAGAGCAAAGAGCTGATGCAACCAGCTGCCACTTCAGCTGCATCATTTAGTTAGATAGATAGATAGATAGATAGATAGATAGATAGATAGATAGATAGATAGATAGATAGATAGATAGATAGATAGATAGATAGATAGATAGATAGATAGATAGATAGATAGATAGATAGATAGATAGATAGATAGATAGATAGATAGATAGATAGTACTTTACTGATTCCTCTGGAAAATAAAAACATTACTGTTTTGCACACTCTTGGCATTCTCTGGATGAGCTTCAAGATGTAGTCACCTGAAGGGGTTTTCTCTTCACAAGTGTCATAGTTTTGATGCCTTCAGTGACAATCTACAATGTAAATAGTCATGAAAATAACAAAAACACATTGAAATGAGAAGGTGTGTCCAAACTTTTGTATATATATATATATATATACTGTTGGACACACCTTCTCATTTCAATGTGTTTTCGTTATTTTCATGACTATTTACATTGTAGATTGTGTGTGTTTATAAAGTCTCTTGGCGTTTTTAGCGTCTGCAATTTAGATCTTTATGCCTCTTTTTTTAATGACAGTACCACAAAACAGCACAAAAACAATGACTGCACTGTTTGAGTGGATTTCTGCTTTTTAAACAAACTACAACGATGTATCTCAAATTGTGGTACATGTACCATGAGTGGTACGCGGGCTTCATCTAGTGGTATGCCAAAGAACCACTTGATTAAAGTGCAGTTTTCAACACAGTGTTACTGTTCAAACTGTGTGTAATGTTACAGTTGCCAAAAATATCAAATACAATTGCTAAATAAAACCTCTGCCTTGTTTTTGATGAATACTTAGGCCTACTACGCTAATGTATTTTAATGTTGGTCATTGTGTTGGTACTCAGAGAGCCAAGTGTTTTCTCTGATAAATGTTGGCGACCCCTGCAATACTGTCAGTTCCCCCTATAGTGGACAATGTCGAGCATTGCTCGTCTTGCTTCATTCACTTACGCAATAAAACTTAAGCAAGCCCATGGAATGTTGTTCTTCGGTTGTGTAATACGTAATTGTCGTTATTCAACAGGTACGTCAGAAAGGACTCATGCTTTTGGGACTTTTCCTGGGAATTATGTGTCACCGGTTTGACTTCCTGTTTGACCACATTCACCTGGATATTCACGAGCAGAGCACGTTTGTTGTTGCCCACCTTTAGCAGACATGCATGTTCACTATAGTTGTCTTGGGAAGACATGAAGACGTCCTCACCTTCCGTCACGAGTGCATGTGTGTGTTGCACTGGCTTATGGGCGTTGCCACACTTACCATAAGAGAGACTGGATGCTGAAGACACTGCTTTCAATGCAAAATCTACCATTTTGTTTCACAGCAATTTGCACATCCAGCAAATCACTTTTTTCCAGAGACCAAGCCTGCTCTTATGTCCTGCATCTGGCCAACACTGTGACACCAAACAAACCACTGATTTATGAATTTGAAATTTTTTGGAGACTCACTGATTAACATTTCCATAAAATGTCTGTCACAGATTATCTTTCAGAGCTTTGAAGACTATTGAAGAAGCAACGTGACCCTCTTTAGTTAAATCTGCCAATATGAGGTTCAAGCCTTTCCACAAAGCTAAGTTTTTATTACGTCCACAGTTTTATGGCTATTCATTGTTAAATGTCAAGTTATAGTTAATACCATTTGACAGGATGTGAAAGATGTAAGTTTCTCTAGTCACTAAGTTCAATATCTGGTAAATTTAGACAAAGCTAAAGACACAGCTAAGGACTAATATGGATGCGATAGTAGACATTAAATCATTTTCTTGAGATTTTTTTTTTTATGCTGTTAACCCCAACATTTAAACAGCCTCATTCTGATAGTAGAACCAAGTGTAACCTTTGTAGGCCTTATCTTAGATATTAAGTTATATTTTATGATACCGCAAAGATTTTTGTCTAAATCATGTAGCCTACAGATGATTGTACAGTGTAACCTTTTTGTCAAAAATTGCAAACTTTAATATATGTGCCTATGAAATGTTGGATTTTTACAGTATGTTTGTTATCGTACCTGTTTTTAAGATGTGAATTAAACATTGCTGTGTGAAGCAGAAAGAATCCTGTGTTGTGTATGAACAAACAGGCCCTCAAAAGGAAGGCATTGCTGTTATTAAATGCATCAAGAACATGTTAACTATACTGTATAGTGCAGGAATGGATTAGGAAAAGAAATCAAACAATGCACTAATATGATCCACTTCAAGAAACTCTTCAAACTTAAGTGTTTACAAAGTACAAAGAAGAAGAACCAAGATAAACATTCTGAATTAATTTCATCGATCCATTCATTTTTAAGATAATCTTACTCTTCTCACCATAAGAAATATAACTTACTTCACCAATTATTATTGATTTATTTATTTATTTTTATTGTTATTACTTATAGAATATATTGTGAATAAATTGAGAACAGGAAGTGAACAACAGTTTTAGCAACTGCTATGTAAAGGAAAAGGGGTAGGATTAAGTTGGTAGAGTGGCTGTGCCAGCAATCGGAGTGTTGCTGGTTACTGGGGTTCAATTCCCACCTTCTACCTTCCTAGTCACGTCCGTTGTGTCCTTGGGCAAGACACTTCACCCTTTGCCTCTGATGGCTGCTGGTTAGCGCCTTGCATGGCAGCTCCCGCCATCAGTGTGTGAATGGGTAAATGTGGAAATACTGTCAAAGCGCTTTGAGTACCTTGAAGGTAGAAAAGCGCTATACAAGTATAACCCATTTATCATTTATTTATATTAAATAGGCTCTGCTTCTTCCTACTCCTTTTCGAACATGTTGAATAGAGAAACTGGAAATTGTGATGCATCATGTTGTATGCATGCATGTTCCAAATAAACTCAAACTCAAACACAACTCAAACTCAGTATGACTGTATATGTTTTGATACTATAACAGACCTGGGCAAATTAAGGCCCGGGGGCCATATGCGGCCCGTTAAGTATTTCAATCTGGCCCGCCGGACGTTCCCAAATATTTTTTTTAGATCTTTAAGATGTAAAGTGTAGCTGCCATTAGGATGTGCGGTGATGTTTTCAAATGACCGTAAGTCTTGAACTATACAAAGTATTTCAATGGTTGGAACCTGCGCTTTTGCATGATATACTAGTTACTATGGGAATTAATTAGTTACTATGGTAATCTAAGTCACAGCAGCTCAGACGAGGCACCAAGCAGTGGGGGTGGGGAGCGTTTCCACAGAGTGTCAGCCTGAAATGCGGGTGTCAGGGACAGACGTGGAAGGAGATTTTCACAACAAAGTTCTTAAACTTAGTGATATATCAGATTGTATATTGTATTTTTACCCTTGGCGTTCATATTTCCCTGTTTGTCGCATTTTTGTCGCGTTTTGCTTGATTGTAAAACATGTCGATCGAGAGGGGGTTCATATGTTGTCAATATTCAGTGTTTTATCGTTCATATAATTTTTTTAAATTCCATTCCGTTTTTTAAGGCGGTCTGTCAAAATGGTTTTAGCATTCAATCAGACATTATTGTGAGGTTTTCTATTAGTGTTCCTAAAAATAGATATACCGGCCCTCAGACACATTTCTTTCTCACTGTTGTGTTGGATCCACTGTGGGCTGGACTTTCACAATATTATGTCAGAACCACTCGACATCCATTGCTTTCGGTCTCCCCTAGGGGGGGTGAGGGAGGTTGGGTTACCCACATATGCGGTCCTCTCCAAGGTTTCTCATAGTCATTCACATCGACGTCCCACTGGGGTGAGTTTTTCCTTGCCCTTATGTGGGCTCTGTACCGAGGATGTCGTTGTGGCTTGTGCAGCCCTTTGAGACACTTGTGATTTAGAGATTGATCGATTGCTCTAAATTTGGACCCCCAGTCAAAATAATTGCCCAGGCCTGTACTATAACATACCAGATGAGAAGGTGTGTTGCTATAAAGTTCTGACTGAAACTGTACAGTAAGATTCATTGTTATGGAATTATTGAACAGTGTTAAGATAGTTTCCATACTCAAGTGTGTATCAGTGACTAATGTTTATCATGGTGATTCAGGCTCCTCTATTTTGACAGTGCGTCAGTCAAAACGCTTTTGTTTGCGCAAACACACCGCGCCTGCGTGACACGTGACCCCAATGAGCCAATTAGCTGAATCACCGAAAAACTTCCGGAAGTGCCACCGATACTACGCGCTGCTCTTTTTCTCCGGTAGAGGGCGCAAATGTGTACCAATCGCGGACGCCGTGTGGTTTTGCGGGAGAAACGGCTCAATTATCATCACCGGTGGGGGGGAAGAGAAACACCCTCGTCTCCTCCCGGCCCTGCGGTGCGACACGCCCCGGCTTGCTGCCTTTGACAAACCCTTTATTTTGATCGCAGCACATGGCAGCGCGAACTCATCCCCAGTGAAAGCGTCGCTCCGCGCAGCCGCAGGTGGAATTGATCCCTCTTCAAAGACTCAAAAGAGACACTTCAAAGAAAAAAAAGCATCTTTGTTTTGAAGCAATTCGTGTTTAAATACATTGACGGAGGACAACCGGGGTTGAGTTTGGTCGAAGAGGCGTTTTGTTTGTCGGCGCAAATAGCTAACAGGTGGGGACGACGACACGCAGCTTGGTAAGTAACATATGGCGTTTACTACCAAACACTTTGTGACATCAACATGTACATATTATATATACCCACTTGGGAGTGGTATGCGACTACGTTAAGATAGTATTGTTGTCGTGCAGTGTTTAAAATAATAAACATTTTTTACGAACTTAATCAAAAATACAATGTGCAATACCTGTATCTGCTTTTAACTAGGAATGTACGATAATGGCTTTTTGCCGATACCGATATCAACCGATACCGATATGTATAGTCGTGGAATTAACACATTATTATGCCTAATTTGGACAACCAGGTATGGTAAAGATAAGGTCCTTTTTTTAAAAAAAAATACGATAAATAAATTTAAAACATTTTCTTGAATAAATAAGAAAGTAAAACAATATAAAAACAGTTACATAGAAACTAGTAATGAATAGAAATGAGTAAAATTAACTGTTAAAGGTTAGTACTATTAGTGGACCAGCAGCACGCACAATCATGTGTCCTTACGGACTGTATCCCTTGCAGACTGTATTGATATATCCATCCCATCCATCCATTTTCTACCGCTTATTCCCTTCGGGGTCGCGGGGGGCGCTGGAGCCTATCTCAGCTGCATTCAGGCGGAAGGCGGTGTACACCCTGGACAAGTCACCACCTCATCGCAGGGCCAACACAGATAGACAGACAACATTCACACTCACATTCACACACTAGGGACAATTTAGTGTTGCCAATCAACCTATCCCCAGGTGCATGTCTTTGGAGGTGGGAGGAAGCCGGAGTACCCGGAGGGAACCCACGCAGTCACGGGGAGGACATGCAAACTCCACACAGAAAGATCCATATATATTGATATATAATGTAGGAACCAGAATATTAATAACAGAAAGAAACAACCCTTTTGTGTGAATGAGTGTAAATGGGGGAGGGAGGTTTTTTGGTTTGGTGCACTAATTGTAAGTGTATCTTGTGTTTTTTATGTTGATTTAATTAAAAACAAAAACAAACAAACAAAAAAAAAACTGATACCGATAATTTCCGATATTACATTTTAAAGCATTTATCGGCCGATATTATCGGACATCTCTACTTTTAACTCACCCTCGTGGTTACATTTGTTTCCACTCTTAACTAAAAAAGTGCTGACCTGAAACAATTCTCAAGGATGTCAGATTACATAATAGATTAGATCGGGGGCTATTCAACTACAGTCATCCCTCGTTTATCGCTGTAAATTGGTTCCGGGCATGACCGCGATAAATGAATTTATCCATCAAATGTATAAATCAAATATTTGCGAAAGCATAAGAAACCTGTTTACGACCTTTAATACGTTTTTCAACATTATGAAAGCCCACTTTAAAACTTCAAATAGTTAAAAAATACGGACACTGTATTCATTTTTAGCGAGCAACTAGTTATGTGTCTCCATACACAGTGTGGAGCTGCTCCACCTAAACTAATAATAATCCCCTCCCATCATGGCAAATGCACTGCACTTTTTTGTATCTTAAAGTACTTTTATTTTTTTATTTATTTTATTTTTTGCTGCAGCTGTTACATGTACTGTAATATTGTACATGATAATTGGGATTTGTTATATATTGTATATATTATATGAAATATAATATATCTATATATAATATGCTATACCGTATTTTTCGGACTATAAGTCGCAGTTTTTTTCATAGTTTGGCCGGGGGTGCGACTTATACTCAGGAGCGACTTATGTGTGAAATTACTACATTACCGTAAAATATCAAATAATATTATTTAGCTCATTCACTTAAGAGACTAGACGTATAAGATTTCATGGGATTTAGCGATTAGGAGTGACAGATTGCTTGGTAAACGTATAGCATGTTCTATATGTTATAGTTATTTGAATGACTCTTACCATAATATGTTACGTTAACATACAAGGCACGTTCTCAGTTGGTTATTTATGCGTCATATAACGTACACTTATTCAGCCTGTTGTTCACTATTCTTTATTTATTTTAAATTGCCTTTCAAATGTCTATTCTTGGTGTTGGGTTTTAGCAAATAAATTTCCCCAAAAAATGCGACTTATACTCCAGTGCGACTTATATATGTTTTTTTCCTTCTTTATTGTGCATTTTCGGCCGGTGCGACTTATACTCCGAAAAATACGGTATATAATATGTAAATATTACATATGTTATATTTTATGTTGCTACTATGGTACATTTTTAGTCTACTTAAAACCTGCATTATCCTTTCCAACCTTACCCTTTCCATCCTTTGTAACTGAGCTACTGTGTGGAACAATTTCCCTTGTGGATCAATAAAGTTTGTCTAAGTCTAAATAAAACCATTTGGTCACCTTTTACATTTGTTTAATCCAACATAGGCTGAGCCAATCCGTGGCTATGACACTGAGCAGTGCACTCTGATTGGTTTTGGTCTCTTCTAATGGCCAATACTGTTGTAATATTGACATTTTTAGTTTATTTAGCTATTTGTATGCTAGAAAATTCTTCATTTAAGTCCACAAATTTGTAAAATTTGCTTTGCTTCCGATAAAATTCCGCAATGTGGTGAAACTGCAATATTTGAAGATATGGCGAGGGGCGACGTAACATTTGCTAGGGGCCACAATTCTCGGAACCTAAGGATCGGGCTGCCAGACTTCTCCTTTTACTATTTGAGAACCAGCGTCCTCTGTAGTGGACATTTGTTTTAATCTTTTGTCCTAAAAAAATGTTAGCCCTGTGATGCAAAAATAAGTTTTTTTTGTTTTTTTTGTGAAAAAGTATGTTATCGCCATTTCAGATTAATCAATTTTGTTGCCAATTGCAAACGTCCATCTCCTCTGACTGACACTGTATTCATTTTTAGTCCCTTGGCTGACAAGCAGCTAGCAACTAATTATGTGTCTCCATACCCAGCCTGAAGCCGCTCCTTCTAAGCTAATAATAATCACCTCCCATGACGGCAAATGCACTGCATTTTTTTTGTATCTTAATGTCCTATTATCACTGGAGGATGAGGTTGAACATGTTGCACACAGAGGAAGAAAATAAGGAACTTGTTCAAATATTGCCTTGATATTGTTAAACTGTCAATAGCACTCACAATAATTAAATTAAAACATTTATAGTTAATATGTGTGATTGGTATCGGTCGTTCTCACTCATGGATCGTCGGAATCGGTTGCATAAAACCCCGATCGGAACATCTATAGTGAAAATGTCAATGCAAGATTCTACCAATGTGTTTATTTATACTGGTCCAAGTTCCTCTATACAACAGGAGTGCTCTAATGTTCTCAATTGATTTAATTGCCTGCAAAAATATTGAAATCTCTCCCTAAGTTTTAAACTGAAGTCATTCCAGCGCCGCCAGTTGAATAGCACTGGATCAGATGGTCTTCGCTAAGGTGGAAATTACAAGTCACTTTGCGTAAATGGATGTAACTAATTATAAAAGGTGGAGATTACAAGTCATTCTGCGTAGATGGATGTAACTACTTATAATAACACACCTCAGCCCACACAAGGTGCACCTCCTTCATCCTTCACATGGACCAGGAGCAGGTAATGCTAATTAGGGAGTCAAAGTGATTTGTGGAGGTTTCTACACCAGGTGCAGTGTGAAAGGATTTTATGGCAGTATTTGACACCTTCACGGCTCAACTGCTATATCTTCTCCACTGCTGTATGTAATGTTGGTGGTCGGAGCTCTCAAATAACAGTATTCAACTCAGGACCCCCTTGCTACTTCTCATTTAAAAAAAAAAAAAAAAAAAAAAGGAAAAGTGTCTAGACTGCACCTCCGGGTCATGTTAGGAAATAAAGCGTTGTAGTGTTGCTGTGCAGCAGGTGGATAAACACTCTCAGAAAACTGCAAAGCAGGCAAGTTGTTGAGGCTTTCTTCTTCTGGAAAGCACATGCAATGCTGACAGGAAGTCAGTTTAAAGAGGGTTTTTTTTCAGTCTGTAACAGAGCTTTCTTCCACGTCAAATTGCTTTTCTATGAACAACACATTGTATAATGTGGAGGATGTTTTCTCCGCTTTTGCCAGCATCTAATGTGACTAAAAGGGCAGGGCATCCCTTCTGCTGCAGGATTATTCAAGAGGCTTTATAAAGTTAACGCGAGTGCAACTGAATGGTGCGTGCAGAGGAATGGGTTAAAATGGCCCATTTGCTGATCATCAGCCAATGCCAGGTGAAGTGTAGTGACATGAGGGGGACTTATAGGGCAACGTAAGTGTAGCCGACACTTGTGTCAGTGTCGTATCACAAGCTATACACAAACACTGCACAGCAGGGGGCTGTAGGCCCCAGTGATAAACATAATACAGGTGGTCCTTGGGTCACGAACAAGTTGTGTTCTGACCACTGTCCTGTAGGTTTGCAACTTTCGATTATTTTAGTAATCAATGCTGTAGTAATCGAATAAACCACTCTTTCCTTAATGCCTATTTTAGGGAAAATAGTTGAAGTTTTCTGCTTGCTGTACCTTTTGGTTCCCACTGCACACCAAATCTAATTTTTTTCCCTTCAAGTGACACAGATCAGATTTTTTTTGCCAGTCTGAATGCTCCGAAGTGCTTCAAATCTGAGAATTTTGCATCAGACTCAGGCCACATGAGGAGGTAGTCTAAATCCGATTGGAATATGATCTTTTCAAATGTGACTTCAGTCTAAATGACAATGCGACCTGAATGCGACTTTTTCGTCAGCTTTGGGCAAGCGGTAGTAGACACTTTACCACAACATCTGGTGAGCAAAGTCTATTTTCGACAGATTTTTGGTGCATCACTAGTCTATAGTGCGCAAATAATTGACTACCGTATTTTTCGGATTACAAATCGCAGTTTTTTTCATAGTTTGGCCGGGGGTGCGATTTATACTCTGGAGTGATTTATGTGTGAAATTATTAACACATTACCGTAAAATATCAAATAATATTCGAGGAAGAAGATTTCATCTGATTTAGTGATTAGGAGTGACAGATTGTTTGGTAAACGTATAGAATGTTCTATATGTTATAGTTATTTGAATGACTCTCACCATAATATGTTACGTTAACATACCAGGCACGTTCTCAGTTGGTTATTTATGCGTCATATAACGTATTCAGCCTGTTGTTCACTATTCTTTTATTTATTTTAAATTGCCTTTCAAATGTCTATTCTTGGTGTTGGATTTTATCAAATACATTTCCCCAAAAAATGCGACTTATATTCTAGTGCGACTTATGTTTTTTTCCTTCTTTATTATGCATTTTCGGCCGGTGCGACTTATACTCCGGAGCGATTTATAATCCGAAAAATAAGATATATGTAATATATGAATATATATTTTGATTCTGAAGAAATTGGAAGCGATTGTTGAAAGACTAGAATAGATGCTCTGGCGTATTTGCTTACACGTTATGTACATTGCGTAAGTTTTTTACGTGAGTTGAAAAATAAAGCTAAGGTAGCTTCACGCTCATGTCCGTGTTGTCTCTACTTAACAGCCTTAGAAAGACTAGAACCCTCCCAAATATATTACACTATATGTATTCATTCATACTACATTTTTATTTTCATTGAGTTTCATGTTATAAAACAGTCATTATTAAGGTGTGCTCTTTGTGTTTTTATAAAACTTATAATTAACTACTTTCATTTACACACTGCCATCAATAGAGTCTGCCTCAACTTGGGAGACAATTTACACAGAGTAAAGTTAAAAAGTTAACTAAAAAAAAGACAGAAAAGAAGAAAAGTGGTGTTGTCTCTCTTCAGTGTTGCGACCGGCGGCTAAATATTACTGCACCCACGTATTTGTCCGCCGCATGCACATAAGTAGTTATTTTTCTTTTTGCACAGTATTGATAATGTATGGGGGTGTGTTGTTCATAAGTACGAAACGTTGTAACACGGAATGAAATGCCTGTAAGATTTGACTTAATATCATCTTACAGGTAATGAGTAATGACACACTCTCCCTATCCTAATAGTGCATAGGCTGTGCAATTTACAGGTATGTCCCAGGCTGTGATTACTTTGAATGACACATGAGCACTATTAGTGATAGCAGCCATACCATTTTAAACGTGTGAGAAACACCTCAGCCAACACCCACAGACTTGATTTGTTATTGTTTGGTATTTTGCCATCTCCCTAGCGACTGCAGCTAGATATGAATTAAGTGAATGTTATTTTACGAAGGCCAGGGAGAGGCTTGTGGTTGCATTCCTCTTGTTTTATTCAGTGGGTGTGTGCGCCCAGGTAGGTTCCGACCTGTCGGGGTGCAGCTCGGCACAGTGGTTGGAGTCAGACTGGATTGCTGTCAAATGCCAGACAGGCGTCCCAGTCGAGTGTGAAGCATCTGTTATGTTCATCAGCCATGCTTTCCGTAAATGTGTGCCGGTATTAGAGGGGGTTATTCTGACCCAGTGGATTTTTGTCCAAACATCGAGAAACAAACACTCTCATTCAGGGAGACGGTGAAGTGTTAATGTAGGTGGCCGTGTTTGGCTGCCTGGCATTCAAATGTGAAAAGTATATTTTACAGATGTCTGTAGAGTCAGTGTAATGCAATTCAATCTTTGTGAACTGGTGTCTACACATTTTTCCATGTTTTATACATTGGAAGTCATTGGGGGTTCACAGCTCTCAATTTGGTCTTTGTATAGAAAATACTTACCATAATGTCATTTAGACACTTGGATTGATGAATGAAAGTCTCAAGTTTCAAATTGTTGCAGTGAAATGTGCCTGAAACTACCGTATACTGCATGTTGTTTTTGAATCAGAATCAGTATAGTTTTTATTGCCATTGTTTGAGAACGGGTTCACAAACTAGGAATTTTTCTTGTTGCAATCGTGCAACATAAAACCCATATAAGGCAAGGCAAGGCAACTTTATTTGTATAGCACTTTTCATACACAAGGCAGACTCAAAATGCTTCACAGACAACAAAGTGAAATGAAAGAAAATAAAAGCAAAATTAAAATGCAGACAATAAAAATAAAAACAGTGCGGACGTTAAAAGATTAAAAGATTTAGCTGAACGCTAAGGTGAACATAAAAGTTTTCAGTCTAGTTTTAAAAGTAGTCAGAGTTGGGGAAAGTCAGGAAGTTTATTCCAGCTATTTGTTGCATAGTGACTGAATGATGCTCTCCCTTGATTTGAGTTTACTCTGGGAACCGCTAACAGATTGGTCCCTAACACAGAATAGGTAATAAGAAGAGCTGTAACTGAGCTTTGTTCATGTGCCTGATGGCCGAGGGGAAAAAACTGTTCAGGTGGCGGGAGGTGTGGGTCTGGATGGACCGTAATTATCAGAAGTTAAATTAAAATGAATGAACTTCTGGTTTAGTTGTTTTGTTAGTATTTTCAGCATGCGTTACACTTGTGTGTGTGTAAGTGTTTTATTTTGGATGAGACTGTTTTAATCATTAGAAAACAAGCTATTTAAATTTAAGAACACTGATCGATGGCATTTGCAAAGAAAATTTAATTTCTGCCAAAATATGCTGCACTAACTAATCACTGACGTTCACATTGCAGGGTTGGACGTCCAATTCACATATTTTTGTCAAATAAATGTTTTTTTATTTAATCGTTTACATTACAAAAAAAATGAACGCAATCTGACCCGCATGCAAACATGATGTCATGACGCACACGTGCTGCAGTCTTTACTGAAGCAAACATGGCTCCAATACTAGTACTGTAGGTCACAGTTGTGGCAGATTTTGTGGCAATTTCGAGGATTGTGTGCGACCAAAGTCAACATTTTCTGAACCAAATTATTGCGCATAAAAGATTAGGAAGGAGGAGGGCAAGCATTTTGGCTGTGGCAGATTGCGGGACATTTGCTTTGATGTCTGCTCCGAATAGCGTGTAGGCCAGCTGTCTTAGGCACGAGTGCTGGAACATTGCCGCAAGTTCCCTAAACATGATTTCCGGCTCTTTTCATCAAATTTTTATTTTTCAACCGTCTATTTTGGTGAAGAATTATGACGTTTATTGCTATTTGATAAAGTTTTGGTCGGTTGAACGCGACCGGAGCATTCAGACTGCAGTCGCATATGATACAAATCTGATTTATATCTACATATGAAAGTGGCCTGGGTCAGAGTTGAAAAATTTGGAATTGCACTGTTGACATTGGCATTCAAATATCTGATATAGGTCCCATATGGGCAAAAAAAAAAAACGAATTGGCCTCATATGTTCTTTCATCACGAAAGAACATATGAACGTTGCTCCTCTACGACCAACTCCTTGATCGACATCTTTTATAATCAATGGATGGTCGTCCGTTGGGGGGACGTCTTCCGCTGAGTGCTGGGCTTCCGATGCGGTGAGGGAGGAAGGGGACACCAAAGATACAACAAACACAGCGAAACATTAATGCCAAGGTTAAAAAAAACATCCACATATTGGATATATTATTACTTTTGTGCAGAACTTTGTTGTAGAAATCTGCATCCGTCTGACACTGGCATCTTAGGCTTGTTGCGGAGTAAACAAGCCCCGCCCACTCTGCTTCGTTCCACTTCCGCATTGAGCTGCTGCGATTACGTTCCTATGGTTACCGTAGTAACCCTTATGTCACTCAAAAGTGCAGATTGTAACCATTTGAATAATTTCTATAGTTTGGAAACAACCAACGGACCGCATTGAAATGGTAATTATTTTGTATTATGCTCAATCAGACCAGGTAACTGCCTTTTTTTTGCTGTTTTGCAAGACCTGTTAGGTCATTTCAAACTTGACACCTCATTAGCTGGTTCTGAGACAGGATCCATTGCTTTAGTCTTAATTTACCGGAAGTTAGTCTTGCATTTTAAAGCAACATTTTTTGCACTGAATTTTTTTTACACTGAAATTTTAAACACTGAATTTTCATACCCTGAATTTCTGAACATTGAATTTTTAAAGACACACATTGTTGTACCAATTTTTTTTCCACTGTAATGTCAGCATAATTTAATGTAAAAATAATGAATTCACAAAATTTTAATGCAAAAAATTCCGTTACCTAAATTAAGTGTTAACAAACAAGCTTTCGTGATAAAAACACAGATTGACCTCCATACTTGTCAATTCAATAAGAGAAACTATTTTACTTTGTTTTTCTGCAGTTTACAAAAGTAGTCATCAAGTGTACTTTGGGTGCTGTAAGTATGCTGTAACATGCAAATCAAAGTTGACGACTCCTAAACAAAAAAACAAAAACAAAAATCATTATAACCTCGACCACCCTTGACAATACTCGCACATCTACAGACGTGTGCTAGCATTTTTCAGCAAAAAGGAGTCGAGTGTTATGTTTCTTTGTCCAACCCTAATTTATCAGTCTTGTTGTTCCCTTGTAGATTGTTTTCAATCCCAAATGATCCAAACAGGGTGATGGGGCCCCTAGTATGTTGAGATTTTACCTAAGATTATTTTCACATTCTCCAAAGTACAGTAATGCTGTAGTCACATTTGTGAAACCCCATACAGAGGCTCTATGCATGTAGCAGCAACGACTTGAACTAAAGTTTCACAACGGCCTGCCCTTGTTCGTCTTGTTTTCGTCTCCTGTTTTACCCTAAAGGGACAATCCCTCATAACTGTTCCAAAAGGCTGACTACCTTAGGTGTGAATGCAACTGACTTTTGTAATAATTTTTTAGAAAGTGAGTGTAGGGAAAGTTCAAACCGATATCTTGTATTTCCTCCCTGTTCTTCATGTACAGTTAACTTGCTACAGTTGAGTTCAACAAGCTTCTTGTTCATCATATTGATACTTTTGGTGGCTAATATTGGCTTATTTATAGACAGATTACGAAAAAAACATGTATGATCAAAAGGGCTGGGTATCAGGCCACTTTCTCAAATTTAACCGATTTTGATTCATAAGGTTTTAAATTGAATAGAGAAGCTGAAGTAACCTGTAACCTTTTATTGAAAAGGGTTTATCATTTTTATACCAAATAGTACTGTCAATCAAATACTAAATATTAATTATATGTAATTAATCAAATGTATCTTTTTTAATCGCAACCAAAAATGAGAAAAGCCCTAAACTTGAGGTATTTTCATTGTAATTAATTAAATTATTATAACGATATACTGTAGGAAAATTTTAAAAAATTCCTAACTTGAACAGATGCAGTCTTTTATTTACTCAAATAATGCATTAGATCCATATAAAGTGTTGAAGTTAACACATCAAAAACAAACTTTTTTGATTAATGCGTAATAAATGTTGAACTTGCTGCTTTTCCTCTCAATATATATTAAAACAGACCCATCATTCACAGTACTAGCATATGTTACCAATAGGGGGTTAAGGATATTTATAATGGTATAAAGTCAGCTTAATATGGGTTAAAACTCGCCGTTTCTCTTTAGCTTACATAAAAGATAGAATCACATTACACAAAAAAAAAAAAGCTTTGTCTACTTTATGCTAAAAATATGACATAATTTAAACTACCGTATTTCCTTGAATAGCCGCAGGGGCGCTAATTAATTTAAAACCTCCTGTCACTCCGGCGTTTACCGGAAACCGGCGGGATGGCCGTGCATGCGGTAATTATTTTAAAACCTCTTCTCACTCCGGCGTTTACCAAAAGGAATCCGGTAAATTTAGGCGTGCGCTTTGAGTGTGATGTAAGCATACCATCATGAAAAGCACATTTAATAAAAAAAAACGTTATTATGGTCTTACCTGTACTTATAAATGGAGTCCATTTGCAGCTCCTTCTGACCAAAAGCATCGATAACTTGTTTATAGAAGTCTTCCTTATTTTCTTTCTTCCGTTTTAAAAGTCTCTCTGTCTCGATGGAGATATTCCTTTAATTATTACCTCCTGCTTCGATTGAAAATCCAGTTTAGAAAACTGTTTTATTTTAGATACCGGTATGTAATCCTCCTTGTTAAAAGTTCAGGCAGAGGCTGCGTGTGTTCACTTCTTCTGCAGTACCGGAAGTCGCAAGAAGGATCACTAGCGCGGCAGCGCCCTCTACCACCAGGAGGCGGGAGTCATTTCATGACTCATACAGTATTTGACACGCAGCTACGGTATATTAATAAAACATAGCTGCTTACTGTTCTTTTTAGCATACTGTACCGGAATTCAATAGCTTGGACCTTAAATCCTACTGAATAGCTCTTTATCTTTTTTCCTTTGTGCGATTGTAAACTACTGAAAGCAGCTTCCTCCATTTTGAAAATGAGGAAAGGTAAAGCGTCACTCGTGACGTAACGAATTTGACCCGGTGGAAGTTCTAGTCATATGCTAAATATTTTGCGAAACGAGTTTGACCCGGCGAAAATTATAGACATGCGATAATAAAATTAATATTTTGCGAAACGAATTTTATCCGGCGTCAATAATGAACCGGCGATAAGGCCAAGCATGCGTTAATTATTTTGAGAAACGAGTTTGACCCGGCAGTAATTCTAGACGTGCGAATACTATATTCCCTGCGCCAATTCAAGGAAATACGGTATTAACAAAAAAAAAAAGCTTTGTCTACTTTATGCTAAAAATATGACATAATTTAAACTATTAACACTCTTCGTGAGTTGTGAGATTCACATCCCTAGTCTGAAGTCACTTTCTGACTTTGAATTCCGGAAGATGTTATAAGCGCTGGACTATTGAACTATGTTTAGTATGTTTGATCTATTTGAGATCCGCTTAGCTTATCTAATTGTTCTTTTTAATACTTCTTCAAATCCATAAATCCAGATTGATGCTCATGTTGACACAATTTTATGAAAGATTCACCTCGCTTGTCTTATAGGTTTCTCAGTAATTATTAGTCGAATGTGAAAATATACAATTAAAGTATACACTAACGCTGAAGTGTAACTAATTGACCAGCTATATTACGTACAGAACATACACAAATTATATCATTAATGGAGCTGTAGGCTTATAAATATGCAATGAGTTTGATGAGTGTTGTAGAAAGACATCACTGGCTTGCAGTAGTTTTTTGTTAATAAGAATTAATCACTTTGGCATGCGTGACTCATTCTTGCCAGGGCATAAACCAAAGATAGAGGGCAACTGCTTGCTACAATATCTTCCACTAACATTACGGTTGGTCATTTTTTATATGCCAGCCCACTGCATGTAGGGATTGGTACCAAATCTGACGTAAAGTCCAACGGTGCCATGTTACGGTACTCTTTGCACTTCGGCACTTGTCGATCACTCCAGCAGCACTGAGAGCAGACTAAGCCAAACTACCTGTCGGGAATTTATAAGAAAAAATCTGAGGCACTCAAGAGGATAATAATTGAAATTATTCAAACTAAAATTTTTAGTACGGTACTTGGCTAGTCTAATTATAACATGCCTACACGATTCTGCCTGAAAGGCTTTCGTTAGGGCAAGGGCAAAGTGTTCGTCAGTCGGCTGCGCTCATTGGATAACTCGGTCGGTAATTAGAGACAGCTGTTAAGTGTGAGTAGGTGGGTGGTCACATGATCAGCATGACCTGTTAATGAAAAAATAACAATAATGATGATCACAGAAATTGCTGAGTATGTAAAACCAAAGGGAAATCTGCACCACACAATCCTACATCATCATCTTAGCAGACAATCAAATGTACATAATACAGCTGTATATGCATTCATATAATAAGTATTAAGTCTCTAAGGACCTATGTGAGAGACAACAGACCTCACATTTTTAAGAGGAGAATAATTTACAGAAAAGGAGAGAAATAGAGTTTACCATTAAGACCTGGGTACTCTGTAGCTTTCAATGTTTAAATCCAAAATGCTTCTCGTTGAAGTGTTTTAAGCCGTTCCCCCCTCCTAATTGAGAGAGCAATATGCTCTATACCTGATAATTTTAAAGAATTACAACTGCAATTTACAAATAATGAACAGCCATGGGGTATTGGCGATTGACAGTTCTTATTGCATACTTACGCTCAGCCAATCGTGCCTTTTTAAATTTGCGCTTTGTTTTCCAAATACAAAGGATCACATTTTTCTACACCCAAGCAGCATTCCAAGCATTTTGCTCTTTTATTGTCGGTAATGTGGCGATTTCCATTGTCCAAAGTAGTTGATTCCCCAACGTACGTTAATTAAAGGCCTACTGAAATGAATTTTTTTTATTTAAACGGGGATAGCAGATCTATTCTATGTGTCATACTTGATCATTTCGCGATATTGCCATATTTTTGCTGAAAGGATTTAGTATAGAACAACGACGATAAAGATTGCAACTTTTGGTATCTGATAAAAAAAAGGCTTGCACCTACCGGAAGTAGCGTGACGTAGTCAGTTGAACATATACGCAAAGTTCCCTATTGTTTACAATGATGGCCGCATGAAGTGAGAGAGATTCGGACCGAGAAAGCGACAATTTCCCCATTAATTTGAGCGAGGATGAAAGATTTGTGGATGAGTAAAGTGCAAGTGAAGGACTAGTGGGGAGTTGAAGCTATTCAGATAGGGAAGATGCTGTGAGAGCCGGGGGTGACCTGATATTCAGCTGGGAATGACTACAACAGTAAATAAACACAAGACATATATATACTCTATTAGCCACAACACAACCAGGCTTATATTTAATATGCCACAAATTAATCCTGCATAAAAACACCTGCGTGTTTGTTATGCTAGCTCCTAGCTCCTCTGCTAGCTCCTAGCTCCATAGAACACGCCAATACAATTCAAACACCTGATCAACACACACAATCACTCAGCCCAAAAGACCGTTTACCTAACCCAAGGTTCATAAAGCTTATATATTTTTAAAAAGTTACGTACGTGACGCGCACATACGGTCAAGTTATCGAATGTTTAGCAGCCAAGGCTGCATACTCACGGTACCTGATATTCAGCTGGGAATGACTACAACAGTAAATAAACACAAGACATATATATACTCTATTAGCCACAACACAACCAGGCTTATATTTAATATGCCACAAATTAATCCTGCATAATAACACCTGCGTGTTTGTTATGCTAGCTCCTAGCTCCTCTGCTAGCTCCTAGCTCCATAGAACACGCCAATACAATTCAAACACCTGATCAACACACACAATCACTCAGCCCAAAAGACCGTTCACCTAACCCAAGGTTCATAAAGCTTATATATTTTTAAAAAGTTACGTACGTGACGCGCACTTACGGTACGGTACGTGTTATGCTAGCTCCTAGCTCCTCTGCTAGCTCCTAGCTCCATAGAACACGCCAATACAATTCAAACACATGATCAACACACACAATCACTCAGCCCAAAAAACCGTTCACCTAACCCAAGGTTCATAAAGCTTATATATTTTAAAAAAGTTACGTACATACGCAAAAAAAAGCCAAAGCTGCATACTCACAGTAGCACGTCTGCGTCTTTGTCATCCAAATCAAAGTAATCCTGGTAAGAGTCTGTGTTGTCCCAGTTCTCTACAGGCGTCTGTGTATCCAAATCAAAAGTCCTCCTGGTTAGAGTCTCTGTTATCCGAGTTCTTCCATCTTGACTGCATCTTTCGGGAATGTAAACAAAGAAGCGCCGGCTGTGTACTGTTGTGGCTGACTACGTTCGAAAAATACGTCCATTTCGCACCGACAACTTTCTTCTTTGCTTGCTTGGCTTCCTTCTCCATAATGCAATGAACATGATTGAAACAGATTCACGAACACAGATGTCCAGAATACTGTGGAATTATGAAATGAAAACAGAGCTTTTTCGTATCGGCTTCAATGTGGAAGGCATACCCGTGTTCGCCGGGCTACGTCACACGCATACGTCATCCTCAGAGGCGTTTCGAACCGGAAGTTTAGCGGCAAATTTAAAATGTCACTTTATAAGTTAACCCGGCCGTATTGGCATGTGTTATAATGTTAAGATTTCATCATTGATATATAAACTATCAGACTGCGTGGTCGGTAGTAGTGGGTTTCAGTAGGCCTTTAAGGACTTCACTTTTTCAAGAATGTGGTAGCTTAGTGAAAATATACATAAGTTTTGCTAGTGACTGATTAGCAATATTGATTTTACATGGCAATTTCAACAGGTTCTTAATTTGTTGATGAAAATTACAACTAAGATGCATGTAGGAATCAAACAGATGTTGCTTAATAAGTGCAATACTTTTATTAACACTTTTTAGGTCCCAACAAAAGACTAGATTCAGCAAAGACTGAACTGACTAGCCAACACACCATAAACTATACACTACTGCCATTTAACATCTGAGACTTGCAACTGTAATTGCAACTTACGGACATACTTGTAATAGAAATCTGATAATAAAACAAGATATAACAACCGATTCAACAACTTACCTTAATCGGCTCATTTTTTAATGTTGCAATAAAAATGTGATTGTATTATAACAATTGATTAATATATTTATTAACACTGTCAAATGTACCAACTATTGGTACCGCTGAGCACCGCTATCGATTCCCAGGTACCGGGAATTTGTACCGTATCGGTACCCACCCCTAACTTCATGCAATGCTGTCTGGCCCTGGCCTATAGAATGTACTGTACTTTACAGGGCTATCACATACTGTAATGCACATGTGTATTCTGTAGACCAGTGGTTCTCAAATGGGGGTACGCGTACCCCTGGGGGTACTTGAAGGTATGCCAAGGGGTACGTGAGATTTGTTTTAAATGTCTGTCAAAAAGAACTGTGAAAAGAAATGCAACAATGCAATATTCAGTGTTGACAGCTAGATTTTTTGTGGACATGTGCCATAAATATTGATGTTAAAGATTGCTTTTTTTGTGAAGAAAATTTTAGAATTAAGTTCATGAATCCAGATGGATCTCTATTACAATCCCCAAAGAGGGCACTTTAAGTTGATGATTACTTCTATGTGTAGAAATCTTTATTTATAATGGAATCACCTGTTTATTTTTCAACAAGTTTTGAGTTATTTTTATATCTTTTTTTCCAAATAGTTCAAGAAAGACCACAACAAATGAGCAATATTTTGCACTTTTATACAATTTAATAAATCAGAAACTGATGACATAGTGCTGTATTTTACTTCTTTATCTCTTTTTTTTTTTAACCAAAAATGCTTTGCTCTGATTAGGGGGTACTTGAATTAAAAAAAATTCACAGGGGGTACATCACTGCAAAAAGGTTGAGAACCACTGCTGTAGACAATAGGTAAGCATAGAAGTCCCAGTGCATGAAAGACTTTCATGTATTTTCCTGGTCTCAAAGGTTCATTTAGATTTATTGAAAGTCTTTATCTGCCGTTGCAGGTGCTTGGATGGTAGTCATGTGTACCTAGTTTAATTGTAGATTCCTGCCATTCCTGTTTGATGCGGTTAGGCAGTTTGTCAAGAAATTTAGGCAAGTCAATGTGACGTGTTGGTGGGGATAAAAGGCAGATTCCAATGTTTAGTGTCTTCACTTGTTGACATCAAACCTTTAAAATTTCCAAGCATGCAAGTATACATTAATATATGTCTCATATGTGATGCCTTTCCATGTGAAATAATAATCTTTGTTTTGATTTAAGGCTCTCAAGAGTGCACGGCAGCCTGATCAATGGCACTGACGGTGAATTTAAGTGGTCCATCACCATGGGGCTTCAGAATAGTCGGAGGAAGGGATTTCAAGAAGGCCTTAACGATCTCAAAGGTATATGTCACGACTCGCTCTGCCGCTGAACCTCCTTGTGCCTTATCAAACCACATCCTCTGTTTTTGTCAAAACACAGACTGTAATGGCGTGCCATGCAAAGTCAACTTCCTCCTCGCTACGTCCCTTTGCTTGTCTTTTGTTTATATCCAGAGCCTGCCTCATACCTATTTCCTTGACTCCCAAACCCATTAGAATAGAATGGAAATAGATTACATTAGAAGGAAACGACTGATTACAGTTACAGTGGAAGTTGAGGTGGGAGGTTAGGTGTTCCTGGCCTAGAGTGCACAGTTGAATGTGTTTAAGTGCGGATACGTGTTTTTGTTATTAATAACATGCATGCTTTACCATGTGCAGCAGTAATGCTTACATAAGCTTACTGAGTTATAAATCGCATATCGTCAACTTGCTTTATTTACCCACAATCCAGCTCTTCAGCACTCAGAGTATAACTTATGGTAGATCACTACCTGACTTTAAATCTCTTTTTACTTCAAAAGCATTTCTTGTTTGCCTTCTTGACAAGCTATGCGTGGCTTTCCATAAATATTGCCACCACTAGTGTATCTACTTGTCTCAAATATCAAACAGGTTCGGTGAACTCTTGCAAAGTCCTGCTGTGAGAGATCAAACTTCTTCTCAGAAAACGGTTGTCCTCTTTGACTAATGGCTAGTCGTCTGGGGTTCTCCCCCATCCGCAGTTTTGAAGCTCTTAGGTTGGATGATGTGAAGCTGCTGGCACTGGGCACTGATATATGGATGCACTATTGGATTCCTGAATGATAGTTGCTCCTTGTTTCACTTGTGCTAAGACCTGAGAATAGAACCCCCAAATGCGCTTAGTTGATGTGAATTCAGGCGTATCCCGATCAGAAAAGGCACCCACTATTGTGGGTCACCGCAGCAACACTTAATTGCCTCTTAACGTCCCACAGGCATGGCCCCTCTGCCCTCTTGCTTGCCTAGTGACTGGCATTCTCTCTGCAGACACTTTTTTCCTCCAGAGACGAAAGACAAAAGCACACACTACCCAGGCCTTTTATAATGTTTTGCATTCTTTGCCCTCCTCCCTGTCTTCATTCTTAATTGTGAGTTTAAAGTCAGGCTAATAATAAGGCACATTTTCAGGCTACAATATGTACAAAGTGGATATTGATTTTGGCTTAGGTATTTGAAATTGTGTGTGCCAGGGGACGTAAGGCTTGAACACAAAAACAAAGCTAAGAGTGTGGTGCCAAGGACTTCATGTTTAGTCCCATTTACTGATGTGGGAGTGTGGCATTGGCTTTGACACGCAATGAGGCTAGTTGCAAAGGTCAAACCATCAAGTTTGTCCTACTGTAATCTATTTGTCCAGTGTTTATCCACACTATCGACACAAAGGTAGTGTTATGAAGTGTAAGCCTCATACAGTTAATTTAGTAGCATGACATCTTCTCTCATTTACTTATTAGCTAATGCGAAATGTCTGTTGTTGACAAATTTGCAGAATTTGAGTGGGATTCACGTTTATCTCATTCTTTTTTTGTTTCAAACAGGTTAACGGAGGCAGCAAGGCAGAGCAAGCAGCTCTCCAACTAGGTGATGTCATCTTGGCCATCAATGGGGAAAATTCTGCTGACATGCTGAATGCAGAGGCCCAAAATAAAATCAAGAACTCCAAGACCCATCTCCAGCTTCTGGTGGAAAGGTATGTGCCGTGAATTAAAATATTATGATATCCACAATTGAATTAGGAACTTTTAAATATTTATGATAATATACACAGACTATGTACGGTTTATAAACATTCCTGATAATATGCACAACAGTCACTCTTGCTTCTAGCTCCTCCTTCACTTTTTCTACGTTATCACACTGTAAACACAAATAAGTGATTGCAATCAGGGGAAATACCAGTTTGAATCGGAGCCACATTGTTGTTGGTTCTCCAAAGAACGTGTTTTGGAATTTAAAGAGGTTTTCCTTTTCAGTAAGCCCTGATCTTGGCTGGCAATTTGATGAAAGGTCCCCCTGTAATTCCAACTTCTTGTCCCTGTTTCCCCGATACCTCTCAGACATTATCTTGCCTTCTTAATGGTTACAGCCACACTTTCAGAAGCTGTCACGCACATGTACCTTCACATGTTTCCTCCTTGGATGTCCAATGTCCATGTGAGTAGATTTTTTTCTGCTGACCTCATGTCTGCCACTGATCCAGAAGCCACACTCACACTACTTGCTTGCTTGGGACAGTGCCACTTTAAAGCTGTGCCATGTCTACAGTCCCACTGTTTGAGATGATGTGGAGCACCAGTCCCATAAACTTTCAAAGGATTTGTAATAATATTATATATATTTAGTTCTTGTCCAGCTAAACACAAACCCCTAAACATGGCCCAAGCAGAGAGGGTACTTTGTGTCTACTACAATGGCTTTGTTCACACTGTAGAGCAGGGGTGTCCAAACATTTTGACTTGGGGGCCGCATTGGGCTAAAAAAATGTGGTTGAGGGCCGAAAGCCGACTGCATGTAAAGTAACAACTCTCTCTCTCTCTCTCTCGCTCTCGCTCTCGCTCTCTCTCTCATATATATATAATTGGATATTAAGAGTATGCAAAAGTTTGACTTCTACCTTGTTTACTTCCGTGACAACCTCCTTAAAGTTTTGTTATCGATCAGAATTATCAAGCAGCTAAAATGCACCAAACATGGATAAGTGTGGAGAGTGTTAAGCATTTTCCCATCATGCTTTGTAATGGGTTTAATTTAGATTTTTTTTTTAATGTTGATTGGATGTTTTTTTATAATATCCACAAAGTTTAGTGACCATGTCTGTTTAAATTTTATGTTGGTTGGATTTTTTTAGATTTTTTTTGCATTCGGTCATATAAATAGATGCTGCACATTCCAAACATATGAAGTCTTTGACCAAGACAAACGCATGTTGTTCTCTAGATTTTGTCAAAATAGCAGCATTTAAAATGTTATACTTTTAAAATGAATATAAGATTTTTTTTATTAAACTCATGACGTCTCGCGGGCCAATTTGAAGACGCCGGCGGGCCGCATTTGGCCCGCGGGCCGTACTTTGGACACCCCTGCTGTAAAGTATCATGCCTAATTTGGATGTGTTGTGAACAATTTCATAAAAAGATTGAATTTAACATTACAATTGTTTTTTATTTCTATTGTGAACGGAATGGGCTCCCGTACTGAGCTGCTTCGTCACCCACACTGTATTGGGTTAACGGATGTAGGCGTGGCTCCAGTTCTAGTAGGTGTCAGTCCTAGTGCATTTGTGGCAATTTCAGTTAACCTTTTTTTTACCGAATTATTTGACAGAAGTGATTAGGAAGGAAAATCGCAATAATTTTGGCTCTCTGTTTGTGGGGCATTTGCTTTGACGTGTTTCGAGGAGCAGTCGAAGGCAGGAGAGTTGGTATATGACGTGAATTGTAAAGCATCTTCTTTTCCCCTGTTTTCTACTCATTACTCCACTATTTATTTTCAGCAGCATTTATTTTAGCAAAGTGTTAGACATTTGTTGCTCTTTGATGACGTACAGGTCAGTTGAACGTGACTCGAACGGTCACACTGCAGTTGCATCGGCTACATATCGGATTTATAACCACGTACGAAAGCTAGTTTATATTTGAAGGCCTTGTCATTATTGCACCAACAACTTCAATTAAAATTACCAGACATATGACATCTAATGCCATTGCTGATTTTATTTCAAATGTCCTTAGAATGTTTTAGAATTTGATAGTAGTATAGTGATCTTCGACCTCCCTTTCATCCTCTAACAAAGCTTTTTACACGTTTGTCGGATTTCCGTGCAACGTACATCTGTGCTATTCCTTTAGTCTTTTTATAGTCAGGCTAAGCTGCACCTGAATGACTTCCAGGCATGAGTGAACTGAGGTGGAATGTTAAAAATGTCCAACTATTCTAGCCACAGAATCAGTGACACTTCTCTAAACTTTTGTTGACAGTAATACAGCAAGCTTAGGAGGGAAGCATCGTCCATTAATTTTAATGGGACTTGCCCCCAAAATTAAAACCATCACAACACTGCTATTTTTTTCTATTCGTGTTTCACTCATGGTTGGGTTGGGTTCTGGAGACTGTTCACGTTAATATTTGTCCTGTATGCTTTTAAGTGTTTCAGTATAAAATAAGTATTTTAAGAACACAAGTACAGTAGTACCTCTAACTAACTACCCAGCTGGTTATGGGACTGAGTTCGTACAGTAACTCAAAAGACTCGTATCTCAAATCAGCCCTGCACGTTATTGGCCCTCCTAAAACACCACAATTTAAACATGCAACATGCCCTTTTAAAAAGAAAAACAAATTTGTAGATAAAATATACTGTTTTTCAAAAACATTACAATAGCATGTACTACAAACGGCTACAGTAGTTTTATGAAATAAGGTAACAATGCTCAGCATTTACCTTGGGGAACAGACTTTTTGTAGCCGTCTTCTTTGGGATGCGTCTCTGTCGTGTCACAAATGGAAGTAGGAAATCATTGTTTACGTTGAACACTGACGGCTTTTAGTGACGGACCGCATACATATGGCAATGCCCACTGCCGAGCCCGCAGAGTGAGGAGACGGCACAAACTGAAACACGCCAAACACCGCATCATCAGCGCCCCCTCAACTCCATGGATAAACGTCCGTCATTTGGACACTTAAAATTGACTCGCTGTGTCGGCCAAACGGTAGAACATGCTTTTAGTGGTTTGTTCCTCTGATTTGGTCGTCCGGTTCTTCGTTTTTGCACTCAAGCCAAGTGTATACTCTCGCGTCACGTAGCTTGCATCCCCTCTGACGGCGTCTTGTTTGATTTATAGTTCTTCCGTGGAGGTTTGAGCCAGACTTGTAATTCTCTTCCAAAACACCAAGGGACAGTGTCTCCAGAAGGAGCAACTGCAGCTGTTGTTGACTAGATACTGTAGTTCCTTCTAGTGAAGAGTGACGATAGACAACCACAACATCGACATCTTTGTCTACACTGGAACTAATAATTCACAATCATCAGTTCACTTTTAATGGACATTTTACTTGAAAACCAGAGAAAAGTACCTTCGCGGAGATGGACTGTGAACTTCTGAAATTTCTGAGTCGAGGCAAAGGATGCTATTATTTGCTATGCTATTCGGGCGTTTGGGACATTGGTCAAGAGACAATGAATTGATTAACGTGGATCCCGACTTAAACAAGTTGAAAAACGTATTCGGGTGTTACCATTTAGTGGTCAATTGTACGGAATATGTACTGTACTGTGCAATCTACTAATAAAAGTCTCAATCAATCAAAAAAGACAGCTATCATGTAAATAAATCTGTTAAATAACAAAAGTAAGTTAACGACATGCTGGTGTTAATCTGTATGGTCATGTTCAGAGTTCACAAATGTTTCTAAATATACTGTGCCTAAAAGGTTATTGACGTAGAATGAGAAGTGTTGTGTGTGTGAGAGAAAGACGTGTGTGAATGAGAAAGAATATGTGTCGGAATTGAACCTGTTAGCACAAAATTGACAAAAGTTGAAAAGAATGTCGAACTTTGTGACTTCTTCTGGACGCTACAAGACAATAAGCTAAGAAACACACATTCAGTAATTATTTTTAGAGTGCACCAAGATATTAAGTACACAATATCAGTTTTCATGCAAATCTTGGTTCACAGTTTTTTTTTTTTATACACAAATTTAGGCATTTCAAGCACAAAGTCTGCTGGCCTATGTTCAGTGACCCTCCATGGCAAAAACAGAACACTAACACACTACGCAAGCTGCGCGACGCAAGAGTATATCCCAGGCTTCACTTTCTCAGTTACGGTGGTTAAAGGGTTTTATGTCTATCTCTGTGGACTGTGGTCAAAAACAATTTCAACCGGCGGCGTAACTCCAATCATGCTTGCACTTGCAGCAACTTAAAGGATAACAAAAAGCAGAGAGGCCGCTTGTAATAATAAATTAATAATAATAAAAATACTCGTAATTTATGTTACTCATAAGTTGAGGTACCACTGTAGTTGTAGTCTATTCATATACAATCAATTTGTTTACGAGGGATTTTTGCAAATCTGCTTGTGTTGTAATAATAGTAAACACTTAAGTAGTTAATTTAGTACAACGGAAAAACTAATATTTTTTTCCCCGCAAGTTTGAATTGGCTTTAAACCTGATCACTACTTTAAATAAAAACGAATATTGTGAAATTGAATCAGCCTTACTTCAGTCTGGAATTTTTATTATTACACATTTTCAGATCGTGAAAGGTATTCTTACAATGCACACATCTAAGTAATCAGCCTCAGGCAGTTAAACTGTCAGTCCCCTTGATGACAGCTATGAAGAGCTTATATTAGCTAGTCAAGTGCTGATTTATGTGGATAACAGCTATGGGGGAAGTCACAGTCAGCATTTTTGTCAAGAGCACATTTCTCTTTGTAACGGAAAAGTCAGTGCTTATAGACTCAACACTGATGTAATCGCTGACCTGTAATACATCTGATTGTTGACCACGACTCGTCACTTCACACAGCTGAAGGTGGAAGCTGAAGGGAAACATTTACCGTAATTTCCGGACTATAAGCCGCTACTTTTTCCCCGCGTTCTGGTCCCTGCGGCTTATACAAGGGTGCGGCTTATATACGGCCTGTTCTTCTCCGGCACCGACGAAAAGGATTTCGGTGGTTTTAGTACACAGGAGGAAGACGATGACACAATGATTAAAGACGGACTTTTCATATACCGGTAGGCTGGTTATTTTGATAACGTACAGGCGAGCACTTTGTATTACTTTGCACCGTTGTATTATTTGTACTCTGCATGAATGCTGTTCGCCATGTCAAAGATGTGAAAGTTTGATTGAATGATTGAAAGATTTATTGTTAATAAATGGGACGCTTTGCGTTCCCAAACAGTCATCTCTGTCCCGACAATCCCCTCCGTGGTAGCAGGAACCCCTATATACTACGGTAATTACACATCAAAACCCTGCGGCTTATAGTCGGGTGCGGCTTATATATGGAGCAATCTGTATTTTCCCCTAAATTTAGCTGGTGCGGCTTATAGTCAGGTGCGGCTTATAGTCCGGAAATTACGGTAATCTCTTTTATTCAGTTTGTATTTCAAAGCCATGGCACTTTCCAACATTCTCAGGAGAAGAAGAAATGTTTTCCAGCTTTTGTACCTCTTCCTCGTCTTGCCATCTCTTTCCTGCACATGGTATTGCGAACCCAAGCAATGAAGTGTGTTTCTGGGTGATTTACCGCAGGCATCCGGGCCTTCCTCTGTGCCTCATTACCTCAGGCTTGACCAAAAGCCAGTCAGCCTCTGGCCCTGCAGCCAGGGGGGCACTGTGTGTTTTCATTGGCCACTGTATTGCCTTCAAATGTAATCATCAAATTGCTTGCAGATTGTGTTTTTTATTTATTTAAGTAAAGCGAAAGTGACTAGTTGGAAAGAAGAGACCTGTCTGAGGAATATTTTTGAAAGACCGTCAGATGCCAACAGACGTACTTGAATCCGAAGCAGTCTGAAAATGTTCCATAGAGTAATATTGTTCTCCAGTCAGAAAAAAGGTTTTTTTTTTCTTTCAGTACATTTTTAAACAATTTTTAAATCAGTCATTTTGATATTGCACTTAAAAAATGTTTACTTTAGGATTATCCGAATTCAATCAAGTCTGATCAATACTAGTAGCTTTCTAACACTTGGGGATTTGTGTCTCTAGAGCGAAACTTTCCAACCCCCGGCAGACAAATGGAATCAGCACCCCTGAACAGCTTACAGGAAGATTTCAGGTTAGAATGTTTTGTCTATCTTAAACCACATTTACCAGTCATATTATTATACCACATGCATAATTCCATATCCACGTATTGTTTCCATCAATATGGAAGGAAGAAAGCTAAAACAATGTTTTATCATTCTATGTGGGTCATAATGAGCTGCCTTGTAATACTGTACTTTGCGCAAATACAGTACACTAAAGCATATGTAACTATTTTGACCACCAAACGCAATGAAATGTTTGAGTTCCATTCATCCAATAGTGTTACATAAACTTGGTGGTATGACTGCAGGAGGCGGTACAAGTGAGTCGAGACGAGAACCAGAACTACAAAGAGTACACCATTTCCAGCCCTGCATCACGGTCACCTGGGCCTTATTCACCACGTCGTCCTGCCAGTCCTGATGGGAAAAAGGATGGGCTGATAGCCACCACCAACAAAAGGTAGTTTCTCACTTGTTTGAAGTTTTTTTACGGGTTTAAAACTTAACAAGACGCTGACTGACTTAACAGTTGTAAATTGGATGGAGATAATTACCGGTAGTAAAACATTACATAAAACATAGTCTTTCCTTTGATTTGTTATCCATTTGATATTACGCATGTCCCGATTCCACTTTTTCTTGTCTGATATAAACCCGATACCTTTGTGTTCTTTTGAGGTCAAAAATACATTTATATTTTATTTTCTAATTTATATTTCTTCTTTACTTAATATAAAACTAAAGTAAGTAAATTGTGCATTTAGTTTAGGCTTGTGGATCGGGTGGGATATATTTGTTTTTCCTTGTATCCGATCCAGTACATTTTTCTAGTATCGGGCCAATACTGAGTATATGATCACACTATAATCCCTAATTACAATCTCTTCAAATGAGTTGATTCAAAGTCATGATCTAATCCAGGAGTATGCCAATATTTAACCTTACAATACTGTAATAGATGCACTCTGCTGCATATAGTTTTTTTTGCTGCTATAAACCTGTGGTGCGTTGTATATTGTTTTATTAATGAATACACAAACTGCCGCATGAGCCATCTTGGATCACACGCACAAGAAGTCCCCAAAAACATGTCCGTTCAAACATTACGGTGTCCTGTAAGGGACATTTATTTTGCTACTTGCCAGTCACAGAAAACAAAACAAAGTGCTACAATGGCGGGATGAAGTTTAACTGAAAGATACAATCATTGTTAAAATCAAAACCTTGGAAAAAAAGCTTCACAGAGGGAATACATTGTCAGACTATTTACATTCTCTTTCAGCTTGTATAACCATTTGAGGATAGTTGAGTCTTTTTGAAGTGTGCTATTTGACAAATTGAATAGGATTAAAAGTGCTCTCTTGACACTGCAGCATCCAGTGTCAATAGGTATGGGAATAACAAAGTGAAAGCCACAGGCTTTTACTGTAGTAACAAAGAATATGCACACGATATCACATTCCACCATTTGCATTCATTTTAACAAAGCAGAATGTGGAACATTCACCACACTTATTGTATGCTGCTCATTTGTTCACTCTGTGACAACTTCATAGGCCACAGGTGAAATCCAAAATGTTTGGCTTTAAAGACGTGTTTGGCCAGTCACATTCACAGTATTTATAAATGCATTTCTTTTTTTACAGTAACCATGTACATTAATCAGTCTTGTCCCGGTGTACATTTTTTAAAGTATGGGTTTCACAAAATCTACATGTTTCCCCTCATACCACATTTTCAATGTAATCATGGCTTGCCCATTTTATAATAGTTACAATACTGGACCGTATACATATAATACAAATGTAAATACTAAAAACATTGAAACCTGTGCAGATTGCCAAGATTCCTATGGCGGTGGGGGCGTGGTCAATATGAAGTCATCACATTATTTGTTATGATGCATATTTTCTTTAAAAAGGCAAAAGAAAATGTATACAGACATTTAAAACAAATATTTTTCTAATTATATTATAAACCGATTTTTCTTACATTTTTTTGCTTTGTTATTCAATTGATGCTGCTTGTTGTACAATGTACTTCGTTGAAAATCTTTTTTTTTTTTTTAGAGATTTCTCTAATCCTTTTTAGTCAGTCGTTTATTCATAAAAAACAACTGGCAACAAATCTATCATCTATTTCTGATGTTATTGTATGTTGATGTTATTATATGTTATTGTGTTTATAGACTCTTTACTTCTGTCGCTCAATGTATGCGACGAAAAGCGAGCTGCAGAGAGCCTGACGTTATACTTGCTTTGCGCTGCTGGGACTTTTTCTCTCCTTAAAAGACAGCAGTGTGATCTCAAATGTTAAAGATTGCTGTCAGCAGGTATATCTCATATACTTAAAAATTTGCTACCAATGCTTGTTGGAATTGGGCCCATTGTTAGCATACAATTGGCAAAACAAGTTAAAAAGAGCGCCAGACTTTGTGTGTCTTTATCTGGATGCTAAATTACATTATATTTTTGCTTTCATGTAAAAAAAAAAACCCTAATTTTTAAGGTGTGGCGGCTAATATGTTGCCGTGGCGCACCGCCACAATCAAATACATTAAGAGAAAACCCTACTGTGACAACACACTCATTGTCAGTCATGCTCAATTTTTAGCACAATTTTGTAGTATAATATACAAATCAACTCTAAGGGCCATAACCTGATATTTCTATATATCTTGTCCAGATATCAAAATATATGTAATTATCCCTTACCTTTTTGCTGTCCTTACATTTTAGTGTTCAGATACGCTCATGGTCGCCAGAGGAGAAGAGTTTTAGACTGCCCAGGCCACTTTCACAGGTAGGTTTACACTTAACTAATTTGATATTTGTAAATTTGTACACTCTCTGATGAAGATTACCACCATTAATTTACTCTTGGCATTAAAAAAAGTAGTGATCAAATGTACTTACCTGTAGTTTTTATTCACACACAAGATGAAGGAAAAGTCAGTATGTCTGCATAGTTTTCCCGGTGCTACTGTAAAAGTTTTTACAGTACACTCAGTAGAATGTGCGAGACAAGCTCATCTGTATGTTTGAATGTGTCATCAAATTTATGAAGTATAATAATTGTCTCAGGACTTTGTTCGCATGCTCATGTCCTGTCTTGATTAACACTATGTGAGATTGTTTATTCTGACAGGGCTAGCCCCAGTCTGTAAGAATAGCATGTTTTAGGTCTCAGCTTTTCTTCTTCAAGGTGTCACATTCCCTTTTAGAATGCTCTCGTGTGTTCATTGTTTTACTGTAACAGCTGGATACAGAAAAGGTCTGACATTTATCTTGTATAAGTCACAGCCTGCTCAATCAAACACAAATATTTGTCGTCAAAACAATGACCTTAACTTATAGTTGTTTGTAAGAAGACTTATGAGTCTACATAAAGAGTGAAATATGGTAAGGGGAGGCTTGGAGTCAAGTGAATGTCACCAAACTATGTTGTGCTTATTTACAATTCCTGCAACAAAACGAAAAAGGGGGTAACTCAGGCCTCCGCATAGCCATCGATGAGCTTTAGAGAAAAGATGTTGTGGGAAAGTTCATTGTGAGCTATTTCAGCTATGTGTGCATGCTTGGCCTCACTGAAGACTGAACATATGAAATGACAGAGCAGGACAAACATACAAGACCCCTTGTAATGGCAGAAGGAATTTCAGCCCGTTTTATAACTCTTGTGGACACTTAATAAAGTTAGATAGATGTGCAGAGGTTTGAACTTCAAAACATGTGGTCATCGCTTGAGGTTTCAATCTAAAAAGGTCAATTTAAAAAAATGTGTCCACAATTTTGGGATTTGTGCTGTTGACAAATACAATGGGATACAGAATAGGTTGGGAGATTATAGCAAAAATCTGAATCAGGATTAATTGAACTTTCTACCTTGATTTTGTTTGATGCACTCTCAAGGGCTGTTTTTGACTAAACCTACTCAGTGGCCTAGTGGTTAGAGTGTCTGTCCTGAGATTGGTAGGTTGTGAGTTCAAACCCCGGCCGAGTCATACCAAAGACTATAAAAATGGGACCCATTACCTCCCTACTTGGCACTCAGCATCAAGGGTTGGAATTGGGGGTTAAATCACCAAAAATGATTCCCGGGCGCACTGCTGCTCACTGCTCCCCTCACCTCCCAGGTGATCAAGGGTGATGGGTCAAATGCAGAGAATAATTTCGCCACACCGAGTGTGTGTGTGACAATCGTTGGTACTTTAACTTTAAAGATTTTTATAGTCTAATCTGATTTGTTATATTTTGCCAATCGTTGACGATCAGTGGAATCTATAGTGTTGTTTTTAAGAGAAATATGTAGTAGTGTATACTGATTGGTCACTAGATGTCAGTAACATATCGATGTGCTGTAGCACTTATACGTGACTATTCAAAAGTTTATTAAAGGTACTTAGAAAGAAATGCAGTTTTACATTTAAAGAGAAAGAAACAAAGATCTCATTTAGGACTGTTTCCATCTCAAAAAATACTAAAACACAGTTTGTGAGGACCTTGGCTCTGGCACAGAACCAAGATGACATCAAACTTGACTAAATAGAGGAAGTTTCCGTATGTGAACCTGCAGTGGGATATTTACCTTTGCAAAAGGAGAGCCACACCTCCGGGGCGAAGCGCTGCGCCCCGGTGCCTGCACAGTGTCCAATTTCCGGCAGACAGTCGAGGCTTGGCGGCGAGAGCGCATCCTGACGAGCCTCAATAACGTCCGCAATCTAGGAACTTCCTCCCAACACGGATAAAACACAGCCAATTGATTTTAGAGACGTGACGTCACTCCTGGAAGTAGCGGCCATTTTAAGGAAGACTGAAGAAAAGGCCAAAACTAAGATTTATCTCTTACTCTCAAAGTATTTGTCTGCACACAATAATATTTGTGTAATATTTAAAGAATAGACGCACTCAATTGCGCCTGCTGTATAAAATGGGGGGGGGATTAACTCGCCTCAGGAAGGTGTGGTTTTAATATCAAATAATTCAATGGCAATGTTGATTGTCGAAACAGATTCCAAATCGAATCGTAACATTTTTGACTATTTGAAGACAGCCCTATTCTCAACTACTCTACAATTTGGTTGGTATCCGTTTATTGTAGCCAACTGACAGAGACAGAATCTGCTTTGGGTACTGTCAGCTCGGTGCTTGAGTTTTCCTCTATGACGCTTCTGTGTAGCCGACTAGATGGAACAATGTTGCGTGGTTACTTCTTCTGCTGATTATCTGGCAGCCTTCACATTTTGCGACACCTGGCTGCTTGTCGTGTAACTACACAACTAGCAGTGTATTTTAAGGGGATGCTGTATTAGTAGAGAGAGAGAGCCATCTGCTTGGCTGGCAACCATTCTATGGTGTACCCTGCCTCTTGCCCGAAGTAGGCTGGGATAGACTTCAGTTTACCGCTGACCCTAATGAGGATAGGCGCTATAGCGTCAGAGTAAAAATGTCATCTAGCCCCAGCAAACTTGTCAGGAATGCCATAAGAAATCTCCTCTGATATCACATTTGATACATTTGCAAAACCTTAGGGTTGTTTTGTACTTTCAAGCTGTTTTTAGAGCTGATTATTGTACAACATGTACATGTGGTTACAGTACTAGAATCTGTTCAAGGCTAATCCAACTGACTCAAGCACGATATGTGACATTCACTCAGATGCCTTAAACAGACAACATATTGAAACGGAGACGACAGAGCTACCCAGTGTTGAAGCAGACTAGCGTAAGAGAATGAGTTTTGCTGCCAGGAATTTTAATGAGAATGTAAATGGCTGTAGGGTTTATTTTAGGTTCTATAATGGCCATTTAATGTTTAGCTTGAAGAAATTTAATCATTTGAAAATATAATGATGTGTCATGGTGATGTGATCAGCACTAGTCATAGTTCTTACTTCCTCATGCAAAACAAATTGTCAAAAAGTGTATTTGAGAGAAGTGAACGTGTCATTGAATAGACAATTAATGTACTTAGTACATTTTGGGACTCATATGTTTGTGGAGCAGATTTTGCCTGTCTGATTGAGTCCCAGTATTCTTTATAATAAAGCTGTATTTGAGCTCATGGAATTATTAACAATGTGTTTCATTGTAATATTTCTCATTGAAAGTGTCTCCAAACCCCATTTAAAAACCTACTGTGTCCTTTGAAACAGCAGCCGATAAACCACGGTGAAACAAACTTTAAACACACAGACATACTCACACGCACGCACATTTGGAGTTGTGTTGTGGCAACTTGTGGTAGAGACTTCCATCACTCAGCCTGTTGGAATTGACTTGCTCCTGTCATGGCTGTCTGTTCGAGGCTGCGTCACGTTTGTGGTATTCTTAGTGACGCCCACTCTTTTTTTACTTGTTTTTTATTCATTGTTTCCCTTTACTAAGTCATCGTTCCACTCATTTGACTTTTATCTTCTGGGAGACTTTACATTCCTTAAATCTCCTTACACTACCTAACTTTTTAACTTTACTATAGAGGAACAAATTACATCAAAAAGTCAATCACTATGCAGGGATCATAATTGTCATCTGCTGTTATTCCATTTTCTTTTATCATAAATGTATTGTGACCTCCCCAGAATTTTACAGTCGACACATTTTTGTTTTTGAGTAGACTGCAATTTGAGATGATCTCCTGTCCACTACATAGTCTTTTTCTTCTCCCTGCTTTTTCTGGTATGTAAGCTGATATAAAGTGTAATTTCTGTCCCTGCCATCTGTGTGTGACGGTTTCAGTGTATATCATTTTAGCCTGGTGGATGAGTTACGGGTTTTGGCTGACCTTTTTCCACCAAGGTTGTCGACTGAGGTTTTACAATGATTAGCGTCCCACTGCAGCGCTGTGATTAGTGAGTTGAATTCTTTCAGAGCGCCCCATGGGGAAAAGACTGGGAAGAGGCCTGCCTTGGCCGCTGTGTACGTTATGCTGCTTGGGCTGGCAGGAACACTGCAGCTCAGTAAAAGTGAGATGTGGCGGCTCCATGACAAGGACCTCTGTCCCGACTGAGATGTGAACAGCACTGCTATATCAGGTGATCAGCCGATCTGAAAGGTGCCTAAAAAGCTTTTCCACACTTGTGTTTGCTCTCTCAGTGAGCACAGAGGGATGTGCGCAACAGTATCCCCCATTTTCCAGGGTGTTTGGTATCCTGAGAAAATGTTCTGTACAATAGAGGCTGTGATGGGCCAGGCTATGTACGACTGGAGCTTGTTTTCCCTTCGCATTACAAGGATAGTCCTTGTGTGATGGAAGTTTGAAGAGGGGGTTAGTTGTCACGTTTTGGAATCCAAGGAGCCCGCTGACATTCCCAAACTGTACTTGTACCATCACACCAATTTGCAAGGTCAAGATGTCGCTGAAATAAGTGCCATTGTGCCCTATATGCCCAATTTTTGTGGAAGACTATTGCCCTGTTTGGTAAAGTTTGGATAAACTATGCAAACAAAGGACAGTTTAAAATATTACCTAAAGACATCTGAGTTTACTGTGTTTAAAATTGTATCAGTTCTGTAGAGTGCATTTTGATCATGAGCTCTGGGAGGGTGTAGCTAGTAATGAAACAGTCAGTTTGTATCTGTAGTTGTCAAGTGTTCATTGTACATGTTTTTCAGGAAGCATTCAAGGTGCCGCTATATCGTGAAGTAACAGTGGCAATCATCCAGTCTACCCTGATAGCCGGCCTTCATTTAAGACTAATGCAAAATAACTTTTGAAAAATGTTAGCCTGTTTTCATTGATTTAGATATATAATTTTCATTAACTGTATCTCCACTTTTGAAGGCTCTCAATTAATTGTCCCCTCCAGTTTTGTTGTTTTCATGCCATGACTGACTCACTGAGTTCACAGACTTTAGTATCAGGGAGTAAACCACAATGACGGAAGGATCAAAGATTCCTGCAAGGCTAATATGAGATTGTATCTGTACTTGTCAGCCAATGTCAGGATTCAGAGCCATAACCGTTACAGAACAAAGCAGCCTGTCATAATGTTGTGTCGTTAAGGCCTAAACTGTTTGCTTTTCCCCCCGACAGTTTCTTCTTAGCTTCCTGAGGGTTGTGTTGCATGTAGCTATGTGTAGCATATATGAAATGTGACAATATGGAGTAGAGCTCATGTACTATAGGCTGGTATCAGAAGTTTAGATTTGGTCAGAGAAAACTGTGCTTAAAGGGGACCAATGATAATTTTTCTATTTGTTGACTTATAAATGTTGTTACAATGTTGGATACTTGTGTGAAACAATGCCAAAGCATCATATCATATGGTTCGTGCATTTGGGCATTAGCTTGCATGCAGTTTTGGATGGCTTCAACGCTGTGTTTTGCAATGGGTTTTTTTAAACAGTTGCCCATTTATTACTTATATGGGCATCCTTGTATACTGTACGCTATTGGCAAGACTCCTCCCCCTCTGCTGAGCAGAGACTAATTTCCGTTTTATTCATTCTTGTCTCATGCCATCCTGTTTACTCTGTCTATAAAATTAAAACCATATTTTCCAGGCCATAGAGCGCACACGTATTTAAGCAGCACCCACCAAATTTTAGAATAAATAAATATTTTACACGTATTAACCGCACCGGACTACAACCCGCTGATATATACCGGTACGAAAGATTTTGTAAATTTAAATTTAGATACCTTAATTGTTTCCAAGCGGTGGCTGTCACAGCAGTAAAACAGAAGTCATTGTCATGGACCCATTACCTGCCAAAGCTAGCTCTCCAATCAGGAAAAAAAACTCAATAACTCCACTGTGACATGTTGGTGATTTTACAAAGCTGCATCAATACAAAAATAATTCCATTGTAAGTTAATTATACAAACCCAGACACTCTTGACCGTGTTAGCATATTCGCTAATGCTGACGATGCTAGAATGATTACATTATGATAGCGCGTATAAATATGCATGAAAACACTCCTACTTCACACATGGGACGGTTTAGTATGCATTGTTTTAGTTATATTGCAAAACTTACAAATGTTGCTTGGAGTGATGAATGCAGAATCTTTTCAAGCAGAAACGCTATGGACGAATAGTAGATGAAAGGGGACTTATATATCCGTTTCAAGGCACAAAACAGAAAGTACATTTCAAATCCAGGTCTGCAACCTTGGTCTCTTAACTTTGCCAGGTCCGCTTTTAATGCATCCGGCAAACAGACACGTCTTTCACAAGAAAATTATGCAGTGATACGAGTAGCAGCAAAATACTTGGAAAGACCTAAAAATACCAAGGTTAAAGTTGCTTCACACCTACCAGCCACAACATTAGGCACGCCTGCAAAATATGGCAAAAAATGCAACCCTAAGAATCAACATACAAAAGGGCACAATTTGCTGTGTAGCATTTATATGGATTCCATTTTATTGTCAAGATGTACCCATTAATGTATACTAGTAATGCTGAATGGCTTGTGCTTGGGAAATTTAAAAAAAAGGACTATTTTAGTTCTTATGCTATTTGATTTGGCAGTCTAGTGCTGTGCTGTGTAAGCTGAGCCAATGTCAGAAGTAGTGTGGGCTGTGGCCACGTTGAAGAGATGTCTTCTGTGTACGGAGCACCCTGTGACTGGACAGTGTGAGGCCTTTTGGCATGGACTTGTAGCCTTTAAGCTTTAGAGCTGTTGTGGCCACTGTGCAGGCAGCATGCCTCTCCTCACCCCCACCGATTTCCCTTAGAGTGGAAAAGCAAACTGGGGCACTTTTTACTTCCCCCTGCTGCGTAGCCCCCCGGCACACTCATGAGGGGTACCGACCTTGCACGGTTCATGGGCTGGGAGAGATGAGCTTTTACGAGTTAGTACGGTTTATGAAGTTCTGTGCGCTGTACAGTATGTCAATGTTCCAAAAGTTGTCAAGGAAAATAGTCAACTGTTTCTGGCCTCTGTATATTTCTGCCAGAAAAAAACCCCAAAACATGTCAGCCAATATTCCTGTGACCTATGCTCAGGGGAGGCAGGAGAAGCAAAGTTCTCATCATGAAAAAAGAATAACATAAAATAAATATTAGTCTACTTATCTGCATTATAAATGTACATTTTGTTTTTCAGCATATCGCCATTATGATGCTTGCACAGAGATATATTATACATGAACATTCTACAGCCAGTAACAATCCATCAAACTTTGTTCATACAGTACAGCACTTTTTATGCACAGGCAAATGGCAACACGAAGGGCTCTACACCAAGAAAAAAGGAGAGAAGATGACACACATCACTATTGACAATAACAAAACATGGCATGGTACTGAGGATTGAAAAAAAAAGCCACCTTTTAGGCGTCCTGGCTGGAGAATAACTAAAATGATCACTATCTAATAAATGGTATAATACATATTTTTAAATGTATGTGAAATAAAATATAAATATAAACGTAATAAATATAGTAAAACAATATTATTTTTGCGGGCCAAACAATACATTCATTCAGTGGATCAGTGTACTGTACTGCACTTAAAGGCGGCATACTGTGGGTGTAAACATGAGTCCAAAGAAGTCACTGCTGCATTCACCCACAGAACAACATGTATGTGTTCTGGTAAATGTGGCCATGGCTGAAATGTAATTTCTTTTATGATAATTGTTTCTTTTTGTGACTGTCTAAATTATACACAATTAAGCATTTTGCATGTCGTTTGTCTAATTTGCTTACAGCCAAATTCCTCTCTAAATGACGTGTTTTTGGCTGTACCCTTGTACTGTGCAGCTGTATTGTAATTGTATTCTCTCCTGCCACGATGCCCCTCTGGGAAACCACAGACCTACCACATTGCTTCCCGTAATGTAATCAACTATTTCTTACTGCATTTGTGCTGCAATATGAACGATGCACATGTAATTAGCACAGTTTTAGATTTTCTTTCAGCTACTGTTAATTCATACTGTTCTTTCATACATACATACATACATACATACATTACTTGTTGGATTTTGGCTTCTGAATACACATGTTCAATGTTTCAAAATGAAGTTCACCTGTAAAGGGTATAGAGTAGTGCATTTTAGGTTCGTACTGAAGTTCTACCCATAAGCCAAACTTTGTGTGAGTAGTGTATGTTCTGATGTTCCACCAACTTAAGCCACCCACATTAATATTTACAAATAAAAAATAACTTGGAATTTAATTCAGACACTAGTTTTGGAAAACCTCCCGAGCAATTAGATATTCATTGCTCAGTTCTGTATGCATGTGTGCATATACAGTAGCAAGGTGGTTAAGAGGGGAGGAGTATATTTACAGCTAGAATTCACCAAGTCAAGTATTTCATACATATAATAAATACTTGACTATTAGTGAATTCCAGCTATACATATATATATTTATTTTATTTATATATATATATATATGTATATATATATATATATATATATATATATATATATATATATATATATATATATATATATATATATATATATATATATATATATATATATATATATATAAAGAAATACTTGAATTTTAGTGTTAATTTATTTACACATATGCACACACATAACACTCATCTACTCATTGTAAGGGTTGAATTGTCCATCCTTGTTTTATTCTCTCACTATTTTTCTAACCTTGCTGAACACCCTCTCTGATGATGCATTGCTGTGTGGCACGCACAAAAGTGCTTTCATCAAATGCACTAGTCTGGAATCTTCCATCTCTCCCTAGCATGGCCCAAAACCGGTCAATCTTTGCTTCCTGAGGAAGATCTTCACTGCCAAACACTTTGTAGTCCACTACTTCTTCCCGGAGGCTATCCAGGTCCAATCGCAGCTGCGGCTTGGAACTTACAAGCGTATTTCTTCATCTTACTCGTCGTTGGCGTCGCCATGGCTGTATCTTCCTCGTTCTTCTGCTTCGTCTCCTTGTTGTGTGCGCAGTTGTGCACTCTCTAAAAGCCGTAGATGTTATTGTCACATATGTACAGTAGATGGCAGTATTGCCCTGTTTAAGAGTGTCACAACATTGCTGTTTACGGCAGACGAACTGCTTTACGGTAGACGAAAACGTGACTGCGGTTATTGTGTGTTGTTACCGCGCTGGGAGGACGTTAATGAAACTGTCTAACAATAAACCCACATAAGAAACCAAGAACTCGCCCTCGATCATTCTACAGTTATAACGTGATTGGGCAGGCACACTGTTTGTATTGTGGGAAAGCGGACGTGAAAACAGCCTGTCCGCACTCAGGTCCGCATGGAGCTGGAGGGGGCGTGGCCTCCAGCTCCGCCTGAATTTCGGGAGGTTTTGGGAGAAAATTTGTCCCGGGAGGTTTTCAGGGGAGGCGCTGAATTTCGGGAGTTTTACGGAAAATCCGGGAGGGTTGGCAAGTATGGACAGACAGATTCTGACTGGCTCCGAGGAGGGCTGGACTCGCTCCTGTTCACGTCTGCTGCTAGCCAAATGTCAGCGAGCAGTGACTAAGTTTGTGGTCAAAAGCTTGCACCCATTTGCCTCAGTAGAAGTTCCTTTTTTTCGGTAGGTGAATATTCAATTGTAGTCAGAGAAAAACATTTATGTTTTCCTCCCACCATATTTTGATTAAGTAATTTCCGTTATACAAAAAACAAAAAAAATATATTGTCTAAAAGTCCATCCATGTCAGCAATTACCTTCAAATGTGAAACTAAGATGTGATAACTCATTACATGCAAAGTGAGATATGGCAAGCCTTTATTTCTTATAATGTTGGTGATCATGGCTTACAGTTTTTAAAACTCCACACTTTCCCATGCTGTACAATGGGTACGGAAAGTTTTAATACCCCTTTTACATTTTTTATTCAGTTTCATTGCAGCCGTTTGCAAAAATTTCTAGCGGCAGACATGAACTGGAGCAAATAGTGCCCACCTCTAAGCCAGTCAGAATCTGTTTCTCGTCATACTCATCTAAATGAGAAAGCATTAATCTCAATTCAACCAATAATAGCGCTACCATTTTGGACTATGTTAGTACCTGTTGTATTCAGATGACGTGCTAGCGTTACTGCTATGGATGGGATTGGTGCAGTTCAAAAACGCGACTTTCATTTATAATTATTGCATGCTGTATGTTCAAATGTTTCAGCATATTGCCCGTATGTCCTCCTCCTTGATAAAATAGCAATCTTGCAAGTATTACAAGTAGCAATGTTGCTATTTTTTCTAGTAAAAAGTTAAGTGTTTGTTCCGCCCGGGCGCCGATATTTTGCGATCTGACGTCACTACGCACGTTGCGTAATGACGTCATCCCCACCCAGATTCCCATCCCTAGTCTTAATACTTACGTACATGAGGTTTTTGAGTTTATTTTTAATACATTTGCAAATATTTGTACATTTGTTTTTTTGTTTTTGATTTTTTTGCCAAGATGGGGTGCTGAGTTTACATTAATGAGAAATAATAAAAAAAATAACTTTTATGATTTTAGCAAATGAATGCAATGAAACTGTAAAACATTTAAAGGGGTCTGAATACTTTCGGTCCACACTATAAACCATAATCATCAAAATGATAGTAAATAACTGCTTGACATATCTCACTTTGCATGTAATGAGTTAAAAATCACATGTTACTAAATGTTACATTTTTTTGGTAAATTCTACAGAAGAATATTTCTTACATATATTTTGAAAAAAGTGATGTTTTTCTCTATGTGCCTTTTGAGAGTTCACTTTAGACTTTGTAAGGTCATGTTACCTCCAAACCCCCCCCCCCCCCCCCCCCTTTTCTCAAATAAGAACCGATAAGGAACCGAATCATTAAGCAGAATCGAAAGTGAATTCGGGACCGAAAAAAATCTCAATTACCATTCCTAGTTGCTATGTAGAGTGGCGTTTTCCATCATTTTCAGCAGACTCCATTGCAAAATGATTAACTCCCTTCCTCTTGCCCTCACGCGACATCCACCCAGGATAGGTTGAATCCCTTCCCTACTGTATGACTTGCAATGTGCGGCCCTCCGCAGACCACCAATACTATAATGAAACCGTAAATGATTACAAGTTACAGTATACAGGAATCTCAAAATGTCCACTGTAATCTGATGTAATTTGTCACAATTTCTGCACATCAAAGTGTGTCTATTCCTAAATAGTGAGCGTTAAATGAAAGGCTTAGAAACTGCTGATGATTTTTCATTATTTTGTGAAGTCTTTGGCACGTTGCTTGTCATCGTGTTGCTTCTGATTCTGTTTGCTGTTCATTTGGCCTCTAATCTTCTACATATGGCTTTTATTAGAAATAGCCTCATTGTGTGTGGCCAGCGGATTGAGAGGGACGGAGGGATTAGTATTGGCATCACAATGATCCGTCACTTAATGAATGCTGCTGCGCTACGTAAACTTGAGCCAAGAAAATACATTTACAGAGAATTATGAAGGACTGAAATGACTGAGTCTGACTTTGAAAGTTTACTGTGGAAATTACTTTGTAGTGCTTAAAGGCTCCAATTTTGACCCATTGTAAACTGTTCAATAATTAACTGAAGAAAATAAGATTAACAAGGCTAAGGTGCTGTTTTATTTAAGCCAAACCTACAGGTGCCCAAAATCTGTGACCCTCAGACCTTCTTAGATAAGTTAATATGAGTATAAAAACTAAAGGATTTCAATGAAATATATTCATTTGTGGCATAAACTCATGATCTGTGTGTTGTCATAGGTACTGTTCTTTGTCACAGAATATGAATACTCTGTAATACGCTGGTGCTAAGACATAATTACAAGGCCGGTTCAATCAGTGACAGTGAGTGAAAGACGAGTATGTTGCTTAAAGCAAACCACTGGATGAAAAACATGTACACATACACACTGCCATTATTATTAGTGGTATAATTAGCATTTACCCCAGTTTGACATATGCATCCCATTGTTCTTCATTGGTCTCACATGATTAGACATTGAATAGACTGATATTGGTCAATGCCAGCCATCCCAAAATAAAATGTTTCAACAGTCAGTGCTGGTTTATGCCCTGTAATTGAATCTGCAGGGTGGTAATGATGATGATGCAGAGTGACTTGCATGGAGCCAGACTGAAGGCCCCTTCACTGGCACTGTCCCCAGCATCACAATTGGCCTTGATCTGAAACAGCTGCCCTCATTTGAGTTTGCCAGTTCCTGTTTTTGTCTTTTGCTGTGGGCAATATTCAAAGACTTGTTTAGCTTTTGAAGATGAACCAATCACACTAAGTTATACACTCAGATTATACAGGGCTGAAACAGTGCTAAGAAGAAGCCAATTATATTCATTGAATTAAAGAAAATCCTCAAAAAACATGGCTGAGTATGTAGCCAACTTGATGAAGCAGTTGTAGCGTAGCACTGAAGAAGAGTGAGTGGAAAACGCCAGCCAAGAAGTTAAAATATTTAAACGGCACACATTTATCTATGAAAATATGGAATAGCTCCTGATGGTGTCTTTGCCAGAAAATCAGCGTGAAAGAGATGCCGTTGAAGGTAAATTACTACATTACTTCATAAAACTACTATAGTTGTAGGATTTGATACAATATATAAAAGTTAGTTTTTGTTTCTAAAAGGCATGCAACATGTTAAAACATTTCTGGAGTGCCAAGCACCAATTCAAATTTGTTAGTCATTTCAACGGGTGGCGCTTTTTCGCAATAGTTTTTTGAGGTACGAGGCGCGTCACAGAATAAAATAAACTTTTATCCCGGGGTACTATAATGTGTTTATTTAAACACTTGTGATCATCATTTTGTTACACTTTGGTTGCGATCATCAGGATCCATTTGTTACACATAGATCAAGGTTTAATCTCTAAATTGGATTCACAGACACAATGGAAATGAATTGGTAGGGTGTGTTTGACAACTAAGGGTGCCTCTGTACGTACTGAACAGATTATAGGGTACACATGCACAACATGATGGGGTCCAATAAAGGTTCTGTATCTAATTGTTTTTACAAAGCGCTACCTAGGTCGGCAGATTGTGGTCTGCATATAGTACTAAAGGATCTCTCAACACCAGTTAGAGATTAAAACACATTGCACTTTTATATTTTACACATGTAACAATCGAAAACATGCACACGTACATATATACATACATCCATGTTTCAGCATATCAGCAGTTTACTTGAGCATTTACTCTGTAACACGTCCTTGCAGCAATGTTTTTTACTTTATTTGCAGTTAAGTGTTAATAGGAGCTGTTTTATGACATGTCAGGGTTGGGCATCAGTGCATTTGCTGTACTGTAAAGTGCAATGCAGATGGCCAAGTAGAGGTACACCAACTTTGGGCTGGGGGAAAAAGTTTGAAAGAAATACTACCTAACTTTGACACGTGACAAATATGGAAAGGAAGGGACTCACTTTGTTTTGTACGTTCTGTTCTCTTCTGCTTAGAAGAAATACCAAGACTTAATATTACATCACCGTTCTACGGCTCATCTCCAAAATGTGATAATGATTTCTTCCTTGCTCCACAAAGTCAAGTGAAGCAGAAGATCGATGTATTTTTGGGTAGTGCGGCAGATTGTGTGAAACTATTTGCATTCTGGAACATTTATTTAGAACAAGAGGGAATGAGAGAAAATAACTTCTTACAGTTTATCCACATGTTTCATTCTCATGAACACCCACATGTAATGTGTTCTTTCTGTTTCAGATGTACCATCTAACCCCAAAAATTACATGGAAATGGCTGTACAGCCATTTCCGTTTATTAACAAAGTGGCGGAAAAAAACATTTCGCCTTTGAATTGACATTTGATTGTCTCTAGTCATGTATTATTATGGTTGTAGATTGCAGAGCTGTAGAACTACCCTGCGTAAGAGAGGTTTTGTTTAACTTAGGTACACAATATATAGGAGGTCCCATTCAAGAGCCGTACCTAATTTAGTATTATGTACTGTAGCCAGTGAGTGGCTCTCCTCCATCTTCGACCCACTATATTAATGATAACAATAATTGTGGCCTGTGTTCAGTATAGACATGTCCTAAATCCAACTATGAACTTCACAAACACACCATAAACTGGTGAAATAACAGGCATGCTTTGTGTTCAAGTTAATCAGTTACACCACCATGTTATATAATAATGCTGATATCATGCATGTTAAATGGATGCACAATCTAAAAACAATGATTTTTTATTTTAAAACTAATGGCTTTCAAGAATCACGTTAAAGTGCTTCCCAGCTGTACTGTGTTTACTGCAATTAAAACCATCAGAGGCCATTGGTTTGTTTTTCTTCCGCCTTCCTTTTTTTGTTTTTCTCTGGCTACATTCCTCTTGAGTCTCATAGATCACTGTTGGGATTTTATCTGAAAAACCTGCCTGCAGTTTGAGAGCAAGATTCACATTCAGCAGCCAGACAGTTACATAACATAAGATTGGTTTGCATTAGTGTGGATTCATCTGCACCACTAGTGTGGTTTCCCTCGGTCTTCATAAAGGGACCGTAAAGCCCTTACAGTATGTCTGTCAGGTATATATGCCCTGGAGATATTGTTCACAGCAGGAAAAGGACATGGATGGCGCTATTCCTGTACTCCGATCATATGGAATATGTGATCTTATGAGCCGGCAGTTATTATGTTGGGATTATTTTGTGAAGAGTCCCAGAGAGACATCTCGGTGATCGTTTCTGTTAAAGGCTTCATGGCACGCATCCCTAGTCTGCCCACTCACAAAGGAAAAGATGGAGGGAATTGTACTTAATTGAGAACAGAACACCGTTTAAACAGTTACTGGTTGAAACCGGGTGGTGGCATTGAACATACAAATCTTTGATGTCATCACTGCCAATGGACACTTCCGACTTTGCCCGCTAAGCGAGGCCCCCTTGGTTATAGTTATGTCCCACACATTTCATCAAAGACGGTGGAAGATCAGCAATCACTTTCTTGAATTTCAGACATATTTAGCATTTATCTTTCTTTACCGATGCTGAAAATCTGTCGCAGTGATCACTTAAGAGGCGGCAAAAGTACTTTGCCAAAGGCTACACATTCATGAAATTCGTGTTTTTAGAAGGTGCAAATTGCTAATGTGCGTGTTGTAGCAAAGTACTGGCGGTCAATACAGGACTACACATTCAAATTTATTGGGGAAAAATAGATGACTGATGCTGTCATTGTTACTAACCATAATCACCCAGTAAGCCACATTAAAGGAGACGTTGCGTAACGTTGTGTTCCTCCACGAGCTACTACTACCTCTTTAACATTCGTAAGAAAAAACAATACATGTCTTCAGTAGGTCTGTAGCTACCAACATAGGCCTATGTGTCATCAACAAAACAAACTACTACATTAAGCTACCTCTTTTTGTTCACATTCATAAAAAAAAAACAATACATTTGTTGAGTAGCCATGTCGACAAAGCAACCAACTACTAAAGCAAGTCTATTCAACTGACCGCCCGCGGGCCACAGTCTGCCCGCCAAAGCTTTTTATTTGGCCCGCCGAACATCACCCAAATAGACTTGATGAAACTATTAAAACTAGGGTTGATCATATATGCAGTACTCCCACCACCCCACAGGGGGCAACAGCGAGGCATATCTGTCACAATGAAGCAGCAGTGGGGTGAGTAGAAGACTACTCATTTAACCCTGGAAAAAATAAATAAATACGATTTCAAGATTTCAAAAGAAGGAACATCCATCCTCAACAGAACTTCTTTAGTTTCTATTTTTTCATGCTGTTGACTTGCTGCACACGCTGAAATCGAGTAGCGAGGGCAGAATAATGAATTTATTGACAGTGCAGTGTGAAAACTAATGTTTACTTTGTAATGAAGTAAACACAGTCTCAAAGGAATATAACTTGCGCAGGCACTTTCTGACAAAACATCCAAATTTCGATGTGCGGCCCCTGAGCACTTGGGCTCTTGAAACTGCGGCCTTCTTCATCTATCCCTCCATTTTCTACCGCTTGTCCCTTTTGGGGTCGCGGGGGGTGCTGGAGCCTATCTCAGCTGGATTCGGGCGGAAGGCGGGGTACACCCTGGACAAGTCGCCACCTCATCGCAGGGCGGCCCTCTTCATTATGTAGTTAAATAGCCCTGTTAACTAAAGGAAAGTACATTTCGTAATCCTTTTGTATTTATGAACATAATGCTGTAACAATTGGATTTCCTGAACTCTAATTTTTCATACCAGTACTGAACCAACCTTCGAACAAACAACCTTGCGCTTGTTGATATTCTTCACGTTCAGTTGTATATGTGGTCTTCCCACAAGCTACCTTTTGATCCAACGAAGATATGGTAGTTTGTCTTCGGTTTTAAAAATTGAGAGTTTGGCCCTTCCAATCTCTCAGGATATCATATATCCACATTACAAGTGCCCAATGCACGCCAAATGACCATGTTTTCTGAAATGAACAGAAATTGATTTTCAGTGTCTGTCTCAATGATCACACCTGATTGTTTGTGGGATAAGCTTCATTGTAGTGGGAGGGCGCTCTGCATTCCCCACGATATGATTGGTTGAAATACTCGGAATGATTGACAGGTTTGAAGCACGCGTTAATGGGTTCAACCCTGAGTCTTAACTGTGTAGTCTACTGGTAGCGCAGAATGGTGATTTCACCTTGTTATGGAACCCTTTGAAGAACCGTGGAGGTTAACAAGGAAATAGTGTTAAGTGAAAGTACTACTACGCACTTGTTTTTTGATGTTTGTTTTTAAATGGGTCTTACATCGAAAATAAAACAGCAGTTGTGGGTCCCTGGAGCCTGGAAACTTCTTGAAAGGAATATAAACAGCATTTAGTTTTAATGTGTATAAGTATACATGAATGAGGTTAATGGTGTTTATTTGGTGGGATGTCTTACAATGTGTCTGGTTTGAGTTATGTGCCAGCCAAACAATTTTACTGCTAAGTCACTCATGCACTCTGATGACCTAATTATAGCTTGATCAGTCAACCTTTGCTCATGTTGTTACTTTGCGGGCGCTTTGTTTCTGCTGGGAGCAGCAACAATAAAAGATCAATTTGCACCTCTATTCAAATGTTTTTATGAGCTTCTTTTTTGGAGCTGCACTCTAATGACTATGTGGCGCCCTCTTCTGTCCAAATTAAATACACATTCTGCTTCCTTGGCCTTTCCTGTCCCCTACCCTGTTGATTGTACAGCATTCCTGACTGAAATGTGCAGCTTTTAACCGTATAATAGTGAACAATGTCCACAACCATTGGGACTAAATAATTGACTTGTATGATTCTAGACCTGTGGAAGTACACACTGCCTTTCAACCAAACTAGCAAATATTTGTGCAGCAGGATGTGTTTGGAACCGATAAGTAGTTTGCACTGATATATAACCAAGATAAAATGAATGCTGAAGATAGTTGCTGGGAATGTTTGATTGGCCAACAGCAGCGGAATGTTGGGTGTGACTCCTATCAAAGGGCACCAAAGACGAGTGGCAGGGTGTTTTGATAATGTTGTGAAGGTTCTTTACATTTATTTGTATTAAATAGGGAAGTACTTTAGCTTTATACTTCCATAAATATTGAATATTATGTAGTATATAATTGATATTATTTTGGCACTGCAAAGTTGATTTTGTCTTTTTTACTTTCACTAAAACTATTTTGCAATTTTTCTTTACAGGACTTCTCTCCTTCAGACTACAGAAACAGCTCTGTGTCGAGCAGAACCCCTACTCCACCAGGACGCTACTCGCCCAATAGCGCTCTTGATCAGGACGTTCATATGTCTCCTCATCGCAGGTAAACATTCTGCATGCAGCATCTGTTCATCGGTCTGTCACATTTATCAGTGTTCCAAGTGCGGCTACATCTCTGTAATAGAAAGATACAACTTTTTTAAAGCATGATAAAAGTGTTGATTTACAAGGTTGACATTTTTTATACTGATACAGTATCTGGTTGTTTTATAGATTTGTATCCCACCCCAGACATTGCTGGTCCAAAAAATAAACTTGGCAAAAATAAAATAGTGTTAATCTTAACTGGTTTAGATTACATAATATTTGAGAACCCCAAAAGTATAAAGTTGATTTCAAATTAGTTTGAACTGGTTCCACTCAACTTTATGCATAAAATACAAGAACTGGAGGTGAATGTTGAATCAGTTTAATATTGCTTATTGAAACTGGTTTGACATAATGAATGATACATACAAAGTTAACCTGCCTTTTGTCTTGGGGCATATTTTGCATCTTACAGTGACCAGTGCTGATGCACACACATCATCCATCCATTTTCTTCCGCTTATCCTAATAACGCTCATGGTACTCTGGCATCTATGACGCCTAACACACTGCAAATAAGATCTGACAAAATATAAGATAAAAACAATAGATTTTAGGAAAAAATACTAAAAACTAGTGAAATTATCTGTCCATGCAGCATGTAATTTTTACTTGATAAGACATCCTAAATTAAGATTTCTGTATCTAGACTTATAAACTAAAAATAAGTATTTTATTCTGAAAACAAGCATTATTCATCTTGCAGTTCTTAAATTAGGCATTCTCGGGATGTTGCAGAATCGTTGAACAAGATTTTCTATGTTGGGAAAAAAATATATTTTATTTGAATACCGGTAATTCTTTTCTCAATGTTAAAACTAGAATAGACAATAGATATTCATGCTGAAACTAAGTTTATTCTGTAAAGTCAATGACTAAAAATAAGTAAAAAGCTTTTAAAACAAGGGGATTTTTTAGTAATACATATTTAAATGTAGGCAAGTGGCAAATCATTTGCAGTGCGTACCTGTAAATGAAAAGGCAGACTACACCCTGAACCACCATTCACACTCACATTCAATGAGTGGGAAGTGAACCCATGCTGCTGGGAAACCAACGCCCCCCCCCCCCCCCCCCCAACCACCCACACACACACACACACACACACACACAGCAATCCAATCAACATGTAAGGGTAAGATGTCGGAATATGGGAGCTGTGCCGAAGTGTCACATCCCTGAGCAGCGAGGGCAACTCTCCAGCAGCCATTTCCAATTTTGGTTTGTAGGCGTTTGATCCAGAGCTGGTCTTGAACCGACATTTGGCTACTCATCCTTCACAATATACTATTCCAGATTTTATCTTGGTAGAAACCAGATCTGCAGACATTCCTTTCGTATTGATGCAATGATTGTTTCCTTCTTCTAAAGGCTGTGTTGAAACTGCAAATGGGCTGTCACACCGATGTCTCCATAAAAATTTACAATTGCTGCAGCTGTGCGTATGTGAGAGTGCGCAAGTGTAGTTCATTAGTAGTTCATTGCAGCGGCAAACACGTTCTTCCATGTTCCTCTGGGGAACACATCAACTCCGTGTGCCACCTTTCCCTGACTGTGTTTTCCTCACCAGCTCTCTGATGAGGTGATGTATCTGGGATTAGTAATTTCACAGTGAGCAGACGCAGCCCTCTTGAAATTAAGTGTAAAATTGCAGGCTTAAGCTATAACTAAAAGTCTGTCCAGTAATGCTTTGTGTCCACTGTTTTTCGCTTTTTCCACGAGGGTTGACTTTGGCCCCCGTTGGGTAACCACAGTTGGTGATATGATGTGTCAGCAATTGCAGTCACATGCAAACACCCAGTGTTCCCAGAAAAAAGGTCTGATTTCCCCTCTTCCCCTAATTGGCCTCTTGTTTGGAGCCCCCAGACTGCACACCAAGCCCCTCTCTGCTCCTTCTCAGCCAATCACAGCCCTTCAGACACCCATCTGCCCACCCATTTATGTAGCGTGGCCAATGAGTTGCAGACCAGGGACACACCTTTTCAGTCAAACTCTTGTTTTTCTGTCTTGTCTGGTGTAAATAGGTGTATGGTATGCATCTGGCCGTGTTTATGAATATGCTTTTTATACATATGAGTTACCAGGACAGTGAAGTCTTACTGTAGAGTGCTTCTTTCGCTTGTTCTCTATTGCTCTCTGAGGTGAGTGTTTTATGTTTAGTTTGTGTAGATTAACTGTCTTGTGCACACTATTTGAGGAAGCTGTCTTTAGGAGATGTTAATCAGCATTTCATATTTTAAATATGTTGCCAACTCTGCTTTTCTGTATGGGGGACCAGATAAAAAATATGTAGCCCTCATTAAGTACAAAACAGGGAATATCAGCCACAATTTGTCTGACTTTTTATTCTCTTGGTAAAATTGTGTTGTCCTCTGCTTCTTGCTGTGTCCCTAACTGCTGTTACTTGAATTCCTCACAATACTTTCCATTAGTTTTGAGATTGCTTGTCAGAAGGGATGGGGAGCAAAGTAAGAAGGGAAATAGGGTTGTTGAGGGTGGGGCTGAGCATGTGGAGAATTTGGAGTTTGGACTTAGGAGGTCTGTTGTTAGTTTGAGCAATGTTCAGAGATGCAAAGGAAATCTTTTTGCTTTGGCTGTATTTTTGTTGTTGCCAAGTTAGTATTCAGAGAACAATGTGCTAAGACACCATGCCTGTGTGTTCCCTTGTACATTCAGACCTCGATGGGGCAAACTGATTCACAGCGTACATTCATTCTTCAGTGACGCGGGTTTTCCTGTTTTGTCTGTCTTGAGCAATTTTTGGAAGCAAATTAAAGCCATGTCATTGTGGGGAAAGTCCTGCCTGTGGGATTTATGTGTGTAATGAAGCCACATGCACCATGCAGAGGATGCCTCAATGACTTCAGTGAAAATCCAGTTTATTCTTGACAGATCTGTCAACTCTTTGCTGCTGTGTGAGAGTCATAAATTTAATTGAATAGAGACATGGATATTCCATTTTTATTAAGTTGCATTCTTTATGTAATTTAGTGTTAACCACAAAGAGTCATCACTCTAAATTACCAAGCTGAATCAGCGCTTCAAATGTTGTATTAAAAAAAGGTTGCAAAGGACAGAACAAGTGCAACAGTGCTGTCCACATACAATATAAGCAAGTTAAACAGTAACTTGCTAGTGTTATGTCATGACAGGTGGGACCGTCCATCAGGTTAACTCGAATGACCCTGGTTGACATCTCACCACCTCTCCGCGTGCGTGCGTGCGTGCGTGCGTGCGTGCGTGCGTGCGTGCGTGCGTGCGTGCGTGCGTGCGTGCGTGCGTGCGTGCGTGCGTGCGTGCGTATGTTAAATCGTCCTGCTCCACACCTGGCTCGACCGGTGTACACAACCAACCGGTTCTTACTGACAGCCAACACTCAGCAGCTCTCGCTCACTACATACTTGTCATTGTGTGTTTTGTAATGTACAAAAGCATCTGCCAGTTGAGGCTTCAATGCATGTTTCTTCCAGTAAAAGTGTTTCGCTACCCGACCAGGGACAAAGAATGTGCTTGTAAACAGAGCTACTGTTCTTCTTAATTAGCTGCCATGTCATACTTCCCCCTTGGTGAAAGCTCACTTCCACCACTCGTGTGTACACTGACTTGTTGCAAATAACCACAAACACAAACTTGTTTCTAACAATATGTAATAGTTTTCCTCATGCTGTTTTGTGCGTTGCAACTGGGCCTGGTGTCAAGTGTTGAGGATATGATGTTGTTTCTTGCCTGCGGTGTGAACTTTTTCTTGTCTGGAGGTCAAAGTTCCAAAGCCAGCTGCTGCCCTCCCATCATTTCCTCTGGATTCCATGCTCACAACGTCTCTGAAATACTTGTTTCTGCCAGTCATGTCTTGCAGCTGGAGCTGTCTTGGAATAAACGATTTGCATAGTTTAACACTAAATTGACCCTAGTGTGTCCTGTGCCTGAATGCAGCTGAGATAGGCTCCAGCACCCCCGCGACCCCGAACGGGACAAGCGGTAGGAAATGGATGGATCATCTGATTCCTTAGATTTTGCCCATGGTCAACGAAAAGTCGAATCTACAGCATTTTCTAAAGAGGAATAAACAGTTGGTGATTTGTACTAGTGTATACGTACTGGTCACTAGGTGTCAGTAGCTTACTGGGTGTGCTCTATCATTTATATAGTGACTCAATCTCAAGTTAATCAAAGGTAATTATAAAAGAAATACAGTCTTTCATTTAAAGCGAACAAAAAAAAGATCTCATTTGTGACCATTTCCGCCTTAGTTCAAGGACAGGCCTCCTCAGACCTCAATCAGTCCACCGGAACATGCGTTTGTTTCGATCAGAGGGATGAATAAACTTGTTGAGACACTTTTTCCATATTCAATCAGTTACATTTAATTCCTTCAACAAAAACGACATACTTGCAGATATCTCTGGACAATTGAATACACACGTCACCACGCTTGTTGTATCAAGTGGATGCATGAGGGCCTTATTCAAAACTCAAGGGTTTTTATGGCAAAGACAAAGAAGAGGGAGATACATAGGGGTGGCTTTACTTTGGTCTTTGAATCCAACCTAACATATGATGCTTTAGTTTGGAAAGAACTTTGTGTAAGAAAATACAATGCTTTTGTCTTTATGCCACCCTCCCTTGAAAACTTGCCACCTTTCAACAGAAAACAAGATGTTCCAAATCTGTATTGAAGGCTGTTCAAAGTTCCCAACATCTGTCTAGTCATTTAGTATCAGGCCATAAATTACAAGAATTAATCTCATATTGTGCATTAATATTCTATAAGCAATCCTTAAAGGCCTTCTAAATCATAACAACCTTTCAAAAAAGGCTAAACCACCGTTTAGTGAGGTGCTCGGTTCTGAAGCAGCACCAAGAGGACATGAAACTTGAAAGTAGGTCATGATTAAGATTAAGATTAAAGTACCAATGATTGTCACACACACACTAGATGTGGTGAAATTTGTCCTCTGCATTTGACCCATCCCCTTGGGGAGCAGTGGGCAGCAGCGGCGCCACGCCCGGGAATCATTTTGGTGATTTAACCCCCAACTCCAACCCTTGATGCTGAGTGCCAAGCAGGGAGGTAATGGGTCCCATTTTTATAGTCTTTGGTATGACTCTGCTGGGATAATGCATTTTGATAAAGCATTCTAATTGTGTCCTGTAAATGTGACAGCGACAAGTAAACAACACATTCTCAATGCACTGTAGAGTCTTCGCTAGCTCTAGTGGCTAACATCCCTCCACATTGGGATGCTACTTCCAAATCCCTAATCCTCGACTGACTCCAGAGTGGAAAATAAACCGTTTCTCACAAGTATCATCACTGAAGGACGAGGAATAGCTAAACTTGCTACACTACACATCGTTGGAGGCTAAACTAACCAGTAACTACTAAGCTAGAGCTCTTGAAGGTAAACAGAGGTGGGCGGATCAATATAAATATGGACAGTATCGATACCAAGTATAGTATCAGGTCAGGTATCTAGACAATACTACAGTGCTTAGGTTATTTTTAATTATTTTTTTTTTTGTCGTTTTTGTTATTGTTTACACATTCAGGAAATAACTCTGTGGACACAGGTGGGCACTAAGGGCAAAAACCAAAGGATTTAAATCAGAGATTATAGTTGGAATTAATTCAAATATATAATTGATGTTATGTCGCCATTCTGTGTTTTTGTCTCATAATTGTAATCAAAAATGTAAAAATTCAATGATTTTGAAAATTGTCAATATCAAAATGGCCAATACTGCCCCAGTAACTACTTGGTATTGAATCGATCCCCCACATTTTTAGTATCTCCCAAAACTAAACAGAAGAATATGTTCTTAATACTATTTTAACAGACGCGTAGATAGAACCTTGTTACAAAAGTAACCAGATATTAACAAGTAGATTAATAATATTTTTGAGAAAATAATACAACCGTAAGTGACAATATTACCGTATTTAAGGCACACCTAAAAACCTCCAATTTTCTCAAAAGCTGACAAGTGCGCCTTATAATCTGGTGCTCCTTATATATGGACCAATATTGAGCCACAACAGGTCTCGCAACTACGGTAAGGAGCCGCCGACTTCATTTTCCTCCGTAGAAGAAGCGCGCGGTGCATGCTGGGATATATGACTGCGCGAGGTGTGCCGTTTCATTTCCATTTCCATTTGTGTGTTTATGTAAAGACCCCAAAATGGCTCCTATTAAGAGACACGCTTACGACGCAGAGTTTAAACTCAAGACGATCAGTCACGCAGTAGAACACGGGAATAGAGCAGCAGCGAGAGAATGTAAAATTGTCACTGGAATGCTAGACAACAGCAGCGACACTGACTCGATTAATTGATTGATTGATTGAAACTTTTATTAGTAGATTGCACAGTTCAGTACATATTTCGTACAATTGACCACTAAATGGTAACACTCGAATACGTTTTTCAACTTGTTTAAGTCGGGGTCCACGTAATCAATTCTTTGTAGGGATGACGACTTCGATGTTGGATGCCGTATTCGCCCAACTGTTTAATTCGGACACTGAAGAAGAATTCTTGGATGAGGAATAACTTAGTACAGTGCGCTTTACATGATTATTTTGTGTGTTGTGTGACATTAACGTTTGAGCAACATTGAGTTATTGATATATTGTTATTGCTTTGCACTATTTCGAGTGTTACTATATTGTGATAGCACTAACGTTTGATTTACCGTAACAGTATCATTGTTTTTTACGTGTTTATTGAATCGAGGAAAAGTTTCCCTCCACTATGTGATATAAATGTTGCACTACATGTTATACCTTGCTGTTAAAAGATAAACGAAATACCACGTCACTGACTTTACCTCTGGGAAAATAATAAAACAGCTGTTTATTCATTGTGGGAGTGAACGGAGTTGTCAGAACGCTGGTTTGTAATCTATTAATAAAGTTTGACTGACCTGACTGACTGTTTTGTTGACATTCCCTTTAGCGCAGCTCCATCTAATGGATGCATAATGTAACCCCAGCCTCCACTGTAGCGTCTATTCTATGCGCCTTATCATGCGGTGCGCCTTTATATATGAACAAAGTTTTAAAATAGGCCATTTATTGAAGGTGCGCCTTACAATCCGGTGCACCTTATAGTGCGGAAAATACGGTACTGCATATGTCAGCAGCCATTTAGGGGCCTTTATATCTTGTTTTAAATGGTTGTATTATCATTTATGTCAAATGATATGACTTCATATATATCGTTATCGCAGGAGCCGGCAATATCTGTTGTGATATACTGTAGATTTTAGGCCATATCGCCTAGCCCTACTTGAAAGGAAGTAAAAGTCAAAACAAAGTTTTCGTATGTTTTCGAACCATTACCTTTGCAAAAGAAGGGCTATGCCTGTGGGGCGAGGCGGTGCGTCCTGGCCCGCGCCGTGTCCAATTTCCAGCAGTACGGCAGGCATGAGGCTCGCCTTGGATTAGCGAGCTTCGTGCCTGACAGCCTCAATCACATTCCCCATGTAGAAACATTCTCCCAACACGATAAGTAAAATATTATCGTGTGCAGATAAAAAAAAAAAAATTATAGAGTAAGACGTGGGAGTCCAAAATACATCCAGTTGAGACACGTGATGTCACAGCAATAGGAAGCAGCGATTGCTCAGCCGAAATTGAACGTACTCTGTAAAAACTATTTGTCTGCACACAAGTCTTTTACTCATATTCAAAGAAGGCATGAACGCAATTAATTAAACCTCCCAACATTTGCTGACTGCAGGGCACTCAGGAGGAATTATCTTGTCTCCCTCCCACAGTGTATAGTCGAATCAGACTCGTCCAATTAGAATCTTCGACGGTTTGAAGATAGCCCTACTTGCAGCATTCAAGTATATTTATCCTTTTTTTCCTTCTTTTTTACAGTAGTTCAAGCTCTGAATCCATCATGCAGAGGTTTGACAAGGACTCCGAGGTGTACAAAATGATCCAGGACAATCGAGAGTCTCGTGTGACGCCACGTCAGTCCAACACCTTCAAAATGCTACAAGAGGTTCTGGAGGCTGACGAGAAAGGTTAGGAAAAACACACAATGTGACAAATACCATAAAGGTCGACAAATGAAATGCATACATATCTATAAATACGCTTGAGTCATGTTGACCAGCAGTAGAGGGAGCGTGATTTGATGGCGCGCACAGCCTGGAAGTGCTTCAACTGTTTTGTCAAATGTCTGCTGGCATCTTTTGTATTGGAAACAACTTGCGCTTGCATATGGATATCATTTGTGCTGTTAGCACAGAGAACCTCCCCTGAGTCTAATTTATGTTGTGAAAATCAGATTGTGGAATGCATGTGGGAAGTGAATCAATTCTCATACTAATAACATTCTTTTATGACATGAAGATAACCAGTGGGAGGACGTGTGTGTTGACTAGTGAAAGACACAAACAATCCTCAATGACAGAGGAGTTGTAATGTTTGCATGCACGTGTGTACTTACTGAGTGTGTGCGTTATTCCAGAGGCGACGCTGAAGTTTCCGGGAAAACTATCGCCCAATCCTCCCAAGCCAGCCGCGCCTGTTGGAGGCGGCAGCAAATATCACATCTGTGAAAAGTGTGGCACCAGCATTGTGTGAGTATACTAATGCAAAGTATTTATAGAGTGCTTTACAAAACAGGGGTCTCAACCTTGACTACATTTTGTGCCCCTCCACTTATAATCATACATGGTGTTATCAACGTTCCCTAAAATTTTTCCATGTGTCTGAGCAAACTCAATAACTCCCTGAGCATTCAGTGGAGCATATGTGAGCAATATGAAACATGCACACTGTGGCCATACCAGGAGCACACCTGTCCTAAACATGACTTAATCACAAGTTAAATGTTTTATTATAATAATCATGGGATTATTTTCTAATATAAGTGAATTGGACCATTTACCATTAAAATAACAAAATCTTGGTTTTTTTATGAGCTAAATACCATATTTTTCGGATTATAAATCACATTACCGTAAAATATCAAATATTATTTATCTCATTCACGTAAGAGACTAGGCGTATATCCGCAATCGTCACACACACACGTCAACCAATAAAAATTTGGCGGGGGCGGGTCATGGCGGAAGTTCATTGTGGAAAAAAAAGATGCTACCTGCTACTACTTCCGTACCTATGAAAATTGATCATTTCAACATTGGCGGTGAATTATAAAAACTGAGATTAGCGACTGGGAGTGACAGATTGCTTGGTAAACGTATAGCATGTTCTATATGTTATAGTTATTTGAATGACTCTTACCATAATATGTTACGTTAACATACCAGGCACGTTCTCAGTTGGTTATTTATGCGTCATATAACGTACACTTATTCAGCCTGTTGTTCACTATTCTTTATTTATTTTAAATTGCCTTTCAAATGTCTATTCTTGGTGTTGGATTTTATCAAATAAATTTCCCCAAAAAATGCGATTTATATTCTGGTGCGATTTATATGTTTTTTTCCTTCTTTATAAATCCGGAGCGATTTATAATTCGAAAAATACGGTACTAGTATTGTACGTCTGGGTGGGGGTCCTACTCCTGAAAGAATGTGTACCCCTTTCAGAGATCTTATTTAGTTCCCCTAAAACATTCTCATGTTGCACAATAAAATGTAAGCATGGGATCCAGTGTAATTATTTCTCTGTAAAATATATATTTTTTATTAGCATTTCTGTAATTTAGGAACAGCATTTCATGATTATCCATAAATTAACGTCCTTAATAAATGATAGTATAATAAGCACACATCTGATCAAGGAGTCGTAGTGTGCCAACCTGGCATTTACACTTTGTGTGGTGTTGGAGTTGTCTGACTTTTTGTGTGGCCATAAATGCATCAGTGGCTATGTGCCATGAGTGCGTGTGTTGGTGCAGGTGAGCGAACGCGAGCAGCTGCTGTTGATATGACAGATAACAAAGAGTTGGTTTTGGCCTGGTTTGTACGACAGATAACTGCTTTTTCCTTAGAATTATTTTACTAATGTTTTTGGTGTGGTTACGGCCGAATATGAACTGTTTTGTTCAATAAAGTGATGGATGGAATTCCTGTCTAGTTTCAAGCGTCCCGACAGACTTTACAATAATTAAACAGTGTTGAGAAACATTGTTTTAACCTATAGGGCTGCATGTTGTCACCTATCACTCAGTCGCTTTGCAAAATTCTACAGAGCAAATAGTTATGTTTATTTTGTTTAGAGGTCATATTGGATTTTATTTTGTGCGCGACATGGTGTGCGCAGAGGACAGACACGTGAGCAGGCGCGCACCGTAGAAGGAACGGTAGGTGTATTTGCGGCCCGTGCACCTTTAGCGGCTGGTAGTTAATTATATGATGAATCCCATTAGAAAGAGCACCAACTACAATATCGATGAAACACAAAATTGACAGCACAACAAGCACACATTAGCAAATGGAACCACTTTCTGTAAGCAAGCTGAAGTGTCCTGGTGAAGTTAACTGTGTCAAAATTCATCATTTTTATATTCAATTTTACATTTATAATTACTTAAGGCGTACCATGGCTCATGTTCACTGTAGCTGCTGGTAAAAGTAGCTAACACATGTAGTTACGTCGTTAAAATGTGATTCTGAAGCCCTCACCCAGACTCGACCTCTAGTGGCCCCCAGGTAAATTTAGTTTGAGAGCTCTGCCTTACAACGTTTATAATCTTATACATGATAAATGATAAACTCCCCATGCCAGTACGACAACTGGGACAAAACCTATGTTGTCCACGTCTTCAAAACAAGTCCCATTGATAACCCCTTAAGTTTAAGAGAGATACATCCCTTTAGTAGTGACTGGGAGGTTGCTCCAACATGGCCATGTTTTTCTCCGCCATGACTGCTCAGTGTAACATTCTAAATTGTAACATCCAAAGTGAAGTAGTGAAAATGAAGTAGAATTGTTATTAAAATTATAGGAAATAGGATTGAAAATATTGATGCATTCCATAATCCTGCTTTACATGTTTGATTGAAACTTTTATTAGTAGATTGCACAGTACAGTACATATTCCGTACAATTGACCGCTAAATGGTAACACCCGAATAAGTTTTTCAACTTGTTTAAGACGGGGTCCACGTTAATCAATTCATGGTAAAAAAACATAATCATCATCATTATTATATATTGTCTTTATTTCGGACACAAACATGGCACATAGAAGAGTAAAAACAAAGACATCAACAAACCGCACCATCAAAATAAAATAAAACCTTTAAAATAAAAATACATTTTAAATAAATAAACAGAATGTTGTACAGAAGTGGTCACCGACATTTTTGAGCCCAAGATCCCTGGTTTCAGCCAAAAACCAAAGCAAGATCTAACCCTGCGTCAACTGTTTTATGTGTGTATCTAATCTAAGATTGACTGGTAGATTGCAATCGACGGTATTACAATTTTATTTTAAAATGATCGAAAAGCCGTGATTGATAACTGCACTTTGATAAACTCAAGGACTGACTGGCCCCAGCTCGCTAGCTTAAATGCTAACATAAAAACAGGGAACATTGTCTTTCCCTATTTAGAAACACACCCCAATCTAAGCTTATATAAACACATTACTGCCTGAACAACTAAGATATTTGATTGTGTACATTGAACCTACAAGCTGTCCTCTCTTAGAACAGAGTGATCACGCTACACTCAGAAATACAGGACAGTGGTGTTTTTACGGTGCGTTCAAGGACTGTAGGACGCCACACTGCCCGCCATAAATAACAATAATAGATCTTATTTATTACATACTTTTCCTTTATATTAGTGATGTCCGATAAATGCTTTAAAATGTAATATCGGAAATTATCGGTATCTGTTTCAAAATTATCGGTATTGGTTTCAAAAAGTAAAATGTATGACTTTTTAAAACGCCGCTGTGTACACGGATGTAGGGAGAAGTACAGAGCGCTAATAAACCTTAAAGGCACTTCCTTTGCGTGCCAGCCCAGTCACATGATATCTACGGCTTTTCACACACACAAGTGAATGCAAAGCATACTTGGTCAACAGCCATACATGTCACACTGAGGGCGGACGTATAAACAACTTTAACACTGTTACAAATATGCGCCACACTGTGAACCCACACCAAACAAGAATGACAAACACATTTCGGGAGAACATCCGCACCGTAACACAACATAAACACAACAGAACAAATACCCAGAACCCCTTGCAGCACTAACTCTTCTGGGACGCTACAATATACACCCCCGCTACCCCCACCCCCGTAAACCCCGCCCACCTCAACCTCCTCATGCTCTCTCAGGGAGAGCATGTCCCAAATTCCAAGCTGCTGTTTTGAGGCATGTTAAAATAAATAATGCACTTTGTGACTTCAATAATAAATATGGCAGTGCCATGTTGGCATTTTTTTTCCATAACTTGAGTTGATTTATTTTGGAAAACCTTGTTACATTGTTTAATGCATCCAGCGGGGCATCACAACAAAATTAGGCATAATAATGTGTTAATTCCACGACTGTATATATTGGTATTGGTTGATATCAATATTGGACAATATCGGAATATCGGATATCGGCAAAAAAGCCATTATCGGACATCTCTAATTTAAATAAATCTTAAAGTACAAACCAATATTTAAAACCATAAAAGCTTAGCCATTAAAACAGATAAAATACATATGCGGTCCTCTCCAAGGTTTCTCATAGTCATTCACATTGACGTCCCACTGGGGTGAGTTTTCCTTGCCCGTATGTGGGCTCTGTACCGAGGATGTCGTTGTGGCTTGTACAGCCCTTTGAGACATTTGTGATTTAGGGCTATATAAATAAACATTGATTGATTGATAAAATACTATCAGGAAAGCACAAGAAACACAAAAGTTGGTAAATAGTGTGTTTTCTAACATTGTCTATTTTAGTTACATAAAAAACAACTTAATAAAAAGATTTCAGTGTGTGTATAAGTACTTTTTGAGCACATTCAACAATACAGCGATAATAATAACCATGATCATTTTAGTCACGAGAACTGTGATCTGAAATGTTCATATCGCTACATCCCTAGTCCTGCCACAACTCTCGCCTCATCTGGTGCACTGAAACAAGGCCAGGGGTAAGAGCTGGCAGTGGACGATGCACCTTACATCCATGAATGTGATCTTTAATGTTCCTTTTCTAACATATCTTGTATTGTAGACTTTAAACTTTCAAATCATGCTCATATATTAGAGTTGTGTGATTCCTTAAGGTGTTTATTATTTTTGTCTAAATACACTTCTGTTAGAAAAGATGAACATTCATCAATCCTCCTAGACTACATTGACCTAAAGGGTTCCTCTGACTCCATGCACTGGTCTCTCCCCAGCACACAGGCTGTTCGCATCGTGGACGACCGCTTCCGTCACCCCGAGTGCTACACGTGCTCGGACTGCGGCCTCAACCTGCGGATGAGAGGTCACTTCTGGGTGGGAGATGTGATGTACTGTGAGAAGCACGCCAAGCAGCGGTACCAAGGCCCAGAGAGCTCGCTGCGATCCAGCTTGTCCCCTCGCCAGTGAGTCTGCGGCACTGGCCTGCCTGAATATCCACCTCGACTGACTCTGTTACGGACCTTGGGCATGTGGACCGGGGAATCAACAACATGGCCCAGAATGTTCTATCCTGATTACAGTCAACTCTGTTTGGCATTAGTATAATTCACTTCAAATTCACTTTGACAATTTTCGGGAGGTTTTCCATGTGCCAGCTTTACAACAATACCAGTACTGTACTTTATTCAACACACCTCTGACAATCTGGATCATATTTCTTATTACAGTAGTTTGGTGATACAAAGGGACCAAATCCAACCCAGACCGCATGTCATAAACATATAGTGAGTGTGTGTGCGTGCGTATGTGTGAACAAGAGAGGAAGTAGAAAGAGTCACACGTTGTTTTGCAGACTCGAATTATTTTGTGATATATTTTATTTTATACGCTAGGCTAAGCCACAGCGCCTCAAATGTTATCTTTTTTTTGTAAACTGAATTTATTAGGAAAAACATGAAAAAAAAGAAGTGTTTTCTGACTTTTTTTTTGCTTTTGTGTGGTTTATGAGGGGTTACAGATTATTTCAATTTACAACTACTTTGAATGTGTGAACAGTATGCAATAATATATATTTACCATGTATGCACATGACGTGTGGAAAAAAGTGATGATATATTTACCTATTTACAGCAGTACTCTTCATGTGGCACTTAATAAATTGCACAATTTAAAGATTCTGGTGTTGTGTGTGTAAACATGATCCAACAACACACTTCTTAATCAGGAGTTGGACTAGTTTCCTTATGTCTCTTCTAAATCTTAATTATTCATCTTTTATTCGGAACAATTGTAGTTGCAACCTTTTTTTGCTTTTGCTTCTATGCCTCAGTGCACAAAGCCGAAAAAGGGCCATAAAATAATAATTAGTTGAGTTTGAGGTTGTGTTTAAAACATGCCATGATTGATCAAATTGGGATAGATTATTTAAAAAATGCTGAGTCAGCAGGCCATCTTTCAGGTCCAACATCAGTTCTGGGTCCACAGACAAGAGGTTTCTTGTCTGTGGACCCAGAACACTTCCAGTAAGTTTTGGTATTTGGGGTGGAAGTTGTACTAGAATTGTACAATTTAACTAGTATTGTAAAACTCTGAATTGAAAAATGAAACACACCTTCAAAAAAATAAATTTTTTGTGGATCTTTTTTTTTATGTTTTTCAATGCCAATATTCAGATTTGTTCTGATATTGAATAATAGATCATTTAAAAAAACGAAAGAAAAAACATTTAAATGGAAAAAAATATAACCGTGTCAAATAAGGATTGGTAGTTAGAAATATATCCCAAAACAAATCCACAGATAAAATGTTTTTATTGTCTGTTTTGATTTTTTTATTCAGCACTTTACAAAACCAATTCTTGTTTCAGTGTCAATACAACTTTTTTTTTACAGTGCCAAGTTGGGGTTTTTTTTCAACACCAAAACTTACTGGCAGTTTTCTGGCTCCATAATTGTGTAAAAAAAATAAAAAAAATCTGGCAATTAAACAATAATTCCACTACTTCAACATTTTGTAGAACGTCCAGAAGTGTAAAAGCTGTTTTATCTTGAGGGGAGATAACAGCCACAGTACATTTTTTTCACTTCTTGTCAGTGTAGTGAATAAAAACAAATGACCTAAATCCACCCACTTGCTGTATTAACACAGCACTGATAGGGACAAGAGACATCATCTGCTTTTTGCAGATGATGTGGTCCTGATGGCTTCATCTGGCCGGGATCTTCAGCTCTCACTGGATCGGTTCGGAGCCGAGTGTGAAGCGACTGGGATGAGAATCAGCACCTCCAAGTCCGAGTCCGTGGTTCTTGCCCGGAAAAGGGTGGAGTGCCATCTCCGGGTTGGGGAGGAGACCCTGCCCCAAGTGGAGGAGTTCAAGTACCTAGGGGTCTTGTTCACGAGTGAGGGAAAAGTGGATCGTGAGATCGACAGGCGGATCGGTGCGGCATCTTCAGTAATGCGGACGCTGTATCGATCCGTTGTGGTGAAGAAGGAGCTGAGCTGGAAGGCAAAGCTCTCAATTTACCGGTCGATCTACGTTCCCATCCTCACCTATGGTCATGAGCTTTGGGTTATGACCGAAAGGACAAGATCACGGGTATAGGCGGCCGAAATGAGTTTCCTCCGCCGGGTGGCGGGCTCTCCCTTAGAGATAGGGTGAGAAGCTCTGTCATCCGGGGGGAGCTCAAAGTAAAGCCGCTGCTCCCCCACACCGAGAGGAGCCAGCCAGATGAGGTGGTTCGGGCATCTGGTCAGGATGCCACCCGAACGCCTCCCTCGGGAGGTGTTTAGGGCACGTCCAACCGGTAGGAGGCCACGGGGAAGACCCAGGACACGTTGGGAAGACTGTGTCTCCCGGCTGGCCTGGGAACGCCTCGGGATCCCCCGGGAGGAGCTGGACGAAGTGGCTGGGGAGAGGAAAGTCTGGGCTTCCCTGCTTAGGCTGCTGCCCCCGCGACCCGACCTCGGATAAGCGGAAGAAGATGGATGGATGATAGGGACAAGCTGTAGAAAATGGATGAATGGATGATACTGTTAATGTGTCATAATCGTCATGCACCATCTGCTGGATTAAAGTCACATTTGGCTTGCAAAAAAAAAACACCAATAGTAAGTAAATGTAATTGTTTTATGTTGTTTTTAAACAAATAAGGATTGTGAAACACGCAACTTTGGTCAATCTTGGCGCTATAAGTAAAAAATTATCTTTGGAATTTTCCATTTTCCTCGTCTTTAGGAGGTTTAGTTCAAGCTGTCATTTGTTAGCGTTAAACACACTTCTTTGGTATGTCAACTCTAAAGACCGACTGCACAGTTCCTGTCTTCACAATAAAAGCCCTACTTCATCCTGCCTGCGCTAACAAAATAAGAGTCTTAGAAAGCCAGCGTGCACAAGCTAGCAAGACACGGAGTTTGCAGCTGTTGTACCGAAATCTGTTACCCATCGGAATTTGTAACTCCAGGGGGCGATGTTCCCATGGCGTTTGTTTGATGGTTAAACGGCAAGCCCAAAGAGGAGGAGAAGAAGAACGCTTGCGTAAATGGCGTAAACTATCCTTAATGCTGAAACGTCAGTTGTCAGAATTTCAGCATTAATAAATTACACATATTCTGGAAATCAATGACTTACTTTCATTATAGTATGAGTCTATTGTATCAGCTGTTATGTGTAATTTATTAATGCTGAAATTCTGACAACTGACGTTTCAGCATTAAGGATAGTTTACGCAATTTACGCAAGCGTTCTTCTTCTCCTCCTCTTTGGGCTTGCCGTTTAACCATCAAACAAACGCCATGGGAACACCGCCCCCTAGAGTTACAAATTCCGATGGGTAACAGATTTCGGTACAACACCTGTTGCGATGGGTAACAGATTTCGGTACAACACCGCCCATGTATTTCTTGTAAAGTGTATAAAAAGGAGTATGGAAGCTGGACAAATACGATGCCAAAAACTAACCACTTTCATGTGGTATTGGACTGAAAGGAGGACTTTTTTTCTCCTCCATTTGAAAATGTGGACGTTATCTGCACTACTGTCTGATTCCAATCAACGCAAGTCATCAGAATCAGGTAATACACCAACTTATATTCTTGTCTTCATGAAAGAAAGGAATCTACAGTCGTGGTCAAAAGTTTACATACACTTGTAAAGAACATAATGTCATGGCTGTCTTGAGTTTCCAATCATTTCTACAACTATTATTTTTTGTGATAGAGTGATTGGAGCACATACTTGTTGGTCACAAAAAACATTCATGAAGTTTGGTTCTTTTATGAATTTATTATGGGTCTACTGAAAATGTGACCAAATCTGCTGGGTCAAAAGTATACTTACAGCAATGTTAATATTTGGTTACATGTCCCTTGGCGAGTTTCACTGCAACAAGGCGATTTTGGTAGCCATCCACAAGCTTCTGGTGGAATTTTTGACCACTCCTCTTGACAAAATTGGTGCAGTTCAGCTAAATGTGTTGGTTTTCTGACATGGACTTGTTTCTTCAGCATTGTCCACACGTTCCCCAAATTCTAGCCTGATTTAGCCATTCCTTTACTACTTTTGCATGTGTTTGGGGGTCATTGTCCTGTTGGAACACCCAACTGTGCTAAGACCCAACCTCCGGGCTGATGATTTTAGGTTGTCCTGAAGCATTTGGAGGCAATCCTCCTTTTTCATTGTCCCATTTACTTTCTGTAAAGCACCAGTTCCATTGGCAGCAAAACAGGAAAGAGCATAATACTACCACCACCTTGCTTGACGGTAGGGATGGTGTTCCTGGGATTAAAGGCTTCACCTTTTCTCCTCCTAACATATTGCTGGGTATTGTTGAGTTGAGTTGAGTTTGAGTTTATTTGGAACATGCATGCATACAACATGATACATCACAATTTCCAGTTTCTCTTTTCAACATGTTTGAAAAGGAGTAGGAAGAAGCAGAGTTTATTTAATCCTACCCCTTTTCTTTTACATAACAGTTTTGTTCACTTCCTGTTCTCAATTTATTCACAATAAGTAATGACAATAAAAATAAATTAATAAAAAATAATTGGTGAAGTAAGTTATATTTCATATGATGAGATAAGTAAGATTATTTTGAGAATAAAAGAATGGATGGATGAAATACATTCAGATTGTTTATCATGGTTCTTCTTCTTTGTACTTTGTAAACACTCTAAGTTTGAAGAGTTTCTTGAAGTGGATCATATTAGTACATTGTTTGATTTATTTGCTTAATCCATTCCATAATTTAATCCCACATACTGATATACTGAAGGTCTTCAGTGTTGTACGTGCGTACAAATGTTTTAAAGTACCTTTTTCTCTAAGATTATATTTCTCAATATAATTTTGTGGCCAAACAGCTCAATTTTTGTTTCATCTGACCACAGAACTTTCCTCCAGAAGGTCTTATCTTTGTCCATGTGATGTCAGATGAAACAAAAATTGAGCTGTTTGGCCACAATAGTGCTTTACAGAGAGTAAATGGGACAATGAAAAAGGAGGATTACCTCCAAATCCTTAAGGACAACCTAAAATCATCAGCCCGGAGGTTGGGTCTTGGGCGCAGTTGGGTGTTCCAACAGGACAATGACCCCAAACACACATGAACAGTGGTAAAGAAATGGCTAAATCAGGCTAGAATTAAGGTTTCAGAATGGCCTTCCCAAAGTCCTGGACGTGTGGACAATGCTGAAGAAACAAGTCCATGTCAGAAAACCAACAAATTTAGCTAAACTGCACCAATTTTGTCAAGTGGAGTGGTCAAAAATTCAACCAGAAGCTTGTGGATGGCTACCAAAAGCGCCTTATTGCAGTGAAACTTGCCAAGGGACATGTAACCAAATATTAACATTGCTGACAAACAAGTATGTGCTCCAATCACTCTATCGCAACAAAATAAGAGTTGTAGAAATTATTGGAAACTGATGACAGCCATGACATTATGTTCTTTACAAGTGTATGTAAACCTTTGACCACGGCTGTATATGTCTTAATCATGCTTGTATTATCATTAAACACCTTTAACTTGTTAACAAAAACGTGTCTTTCATTAATAAATGAATATAAATGATATATATGAATAAGGTAGATCCCCTTAACTTGGTCAATTGAGAAGTAGCTCGCCTGCAGAAAAAGTGGGAACACCACTGTTTTAAATCATTGGGAACATGAATCACATTTTCCAGTTTGTCATTATAGTACGGCCGAAAAGGAGTAAAAAGAAACAAAGCTTATTTACATTTTGTAAGTAACTTCTGCTTTTGTGCCATTTGCACATCGAACACAACACTAACAGCACAAAAACATTGACAGCAATATAGTTTCATAAGTACTTTATGTATAAAATATGACAAATACGGTGTGAAAAACCTTGTTAGAATCAACACTAAATGTTTGCCTTTTATTGCATTAATTTACAGTTAAGTAGTTTTTCCTCAAATCTGCTTCAATCACTTTGGCAATATACCAAGTTGACCACAAGAGGGCAGCATTACCAAATAAACAGAATTGAGAGGGAATGACACACATTGTGTACAACATGGCAAATGCCATTTCAATACTGTATACAAATATATATAATTTATTGAATAATTTAAAAAAATCTATAAAAATATGTATAATCTATAAAATAATGAAAAAATATAATATTTAAATAATTGATAAAAATGTGTATAATCCATAAAATACTAAAAGTTTATTGATAGTAATAAAACAATCTATTAAAACACAGGTGTCAAACTCAAGGCCCGGGGCCCAGATCTGGCCCGCCACATCATTCTATGTGGCCCACGAAAGCCTGGAAAAAATGGGTTTCAATAAATAACTTTTTTATTTTATTTTTTATTTTACTAAATGCATTAATTCTTTCAATTTTGGCAGACAAAAAAATGCATATTTTAAACTTTAATATTATCTGATCATGCCAATTATATTATTGTATACTGTATTGCACAACTATTTTTGTGAGATTTAAACAAATAGTTAAATATCTGCTTGTCACCTTTATTTATGATTTTAAAGCAAGTTATACATAAAAAAATCCAATAAAAAAAAATGTAATAATCAAATGCAGGAATCATGAATCATGAATCAATGAATCAAGATGAATCACAGGTTATTACCCGCATGCATAATGTAAATTAATTTAAAAAAAGTGTCCCTCTGAAAGCAGCCATTCCTGCGATGCGGCCCTCAATGAAAATGAGTTTGACACCCCTGTATTAAAATCTATAAGGAAAGCACACAATATTGGGACAAACTTTACATATTACAGAATAACTATAAAGCACTACACGTTTTGAAAGTCTTTGAACGGACACAAAATATTTCACTCTTATCCCAGCTCCTAATCCAACAGGCTCCTTCAGCTTCGTTCCCACAGTGTTCGATTCAAGAACTCCTTCATTCCACACTCCATCCAGCTGTATAATCACTCGCCATACAGCAATAGATAATATCTGTCTATTACCTGACACCTTCTATGTTAGCTACCTCTCTTTGTTTATAATGTATATTTTCTGTTGGATCTACTCTCTATTTTATGCTGCAGCTGTTACATATACTGTAGTATTGTACATGGTAATTGTTATATATTGTATATATTATATACAAATATAATATAATATCCATTCATCCATTTTCTACTGCTTGTCTCTTTCGGGGTTGCGGGGGAGTCGCTGGAGCCTATGTCAGCTGCATTCGGGTACACCCTGGACAAGTCGCCACCTCATCGCAGGGCCAACACAGATAGACAGACAACATTCACACTCACATTCACACACTAGGGCCAATTTAGTGTTGCCAATCAACCTATCCCCAGGTCAAGTTAAAGTTAAAGTACCAATGATTGTCACACACACACTAGGTGTGGTGAAAGTTGTTCTCTGCATTTGACCCATCCCCTTGTTCACCCCCTGGGAGGTGAGGGGAGCAGTGGGCAGCAGCGGTGCCACGCCCGGGAATCATTTTTGGTGATTTAACCCCCAATTCCAACCCTTGATGCTGAGTGCCAAGCAGGGAGGGAATGGGTCCCATTTTTATAGTCTTTGGTATGACTCGGCCGGGGTTTGAACTCACACGCACCTACCGATCTCAGGGCGGACACTCTAACCACTAGGCCACTGAGTAGGTGCATGTCTTTGGAGGTGGGAGGACGCCGGGGTAACCGGAGGGAACCCACGCAATCACGGGGAGAACATGCAAACTCCACACAGAAAGATCCCGAGCGCAGGATCGAACCCAGGACCTTCGTATTTATTGTGAGGCAGACGCACTAATGGGTCCCATTTTTATAGTCGTTGGTATGACTCATCCGGGGTAGGTTGTGAGTGCAAACCCCGGCCGAGTCATACCAAAGACTATAAAAATGGTACCCATTACCTCCCTGCTTGGCACTCAGCATTAAGGGTTGGAATTGGGGGTTAAATCACCAAAAATGATTCCCGGGCGCGGCCACCGCTGTTGCTCACTGCTCTCCTCACCTCCCTGGGGGTGAACAAGGGTGATGGGTCAGATGCAGAGAATAATTTCGCCACACCTAGTGTGTGTGACAATCATTGGTACTTTAACTTTAACTTTAACTTTAACCCCTTTTCCACCATCTTGCCCTATAATATAATATATCAGTATATATTATATACTGTATACATAATATGTAAATATTACATATATATTATATTTTATATTGCTTCAATGGTACATTTTTAGTGTACTTTATACCTGCATTATCTTTTCCATCCTTACCCTTTCCACCCTTTGTAACTGAGCTACTGTGTGGAACAATTTCCCTTGTGGATCAATAAAGTTTGTCTAAGTCTAATCTATGGACATTTTGCAGCCTCCAATTAACCTAAAAAGCATGTTTTTTTTTAAGACGTGGGATGAAGACCATGCAAACTCCGCACAGATTTTCAAACCCAGATCTCCATAATGCGAAGCTGCCGTCATAACCGCCAGGCCACCGTGCAAACCCATTAATTGTTGTCGTCTTGGCTTTTTCTGAGCGGCAAATGAGAAACATGGCAGCAGGAAATGCTGCAGGATGAACAAGCTTCTCGTAAAGGGACACGCACTGGAAGTCATGTGCTCCTCAAGGACCAATGTGCACGCGGCCTGCTGGTCTCTCAGCTGGCCCAGCAGTCGTACTTGAACCACACCGACTAATCTCTGCAGCTAGTTTTCATCCAAACAGGAACTAAATGGAAACTTAGAACACAAGGATCTTCTGTCGTCGCTTCCATTTCCCCCCCCACCAAAAAAAATGTTGCGTAACTTCCCCAAGACATTATCTCAGCGCTCAGTTCCACCTACTTGACTCAACACCGCACCTGGAATCAGGTCCAGATGTGGGCCTGAGAACAAAAAAAAAAAAAAAATGAGGAGGGTTGGTGAATGTGGGCTTGAATGGAAAAAATGTTGGAGCGACATTAAAGTTTGTCTGGATGCCATTAAGCACAACTTGATGTAATGTGGACTTTGAATGGAAAGATGAGAGCGATATGCTTTATTAGAGAGCGGCATGAACAGTGCTCTGTTTCATTAGCGGCCGCCGCGTCACCTGCTGACTGTCAAGTATCACACGCAGAAACAACAAACCCGTGTGGCCTCGCTTCACACTGCACCATTCTTCTGCTGGGCAACACTTTCTCTTTCGCTTTTCATGCAGATTTCAAACTGCTCCCCAAACACCCCCCCCCCCCCCCCCCCCCCGTGGACGCTCATGTGTCGCCATGAAAAAACAGCCGCCGCCGTATTCCGCCAACTTTCCACACACATCTGTATTTTTGGACCGAGTCGGACTCTCGCAGGGGGGCCCGTGTTGTATTTTGAAAACGTCTCGGAGCGGGGCAGGTCGTGCAATTCTGAGCTGGAAAAGTAAATATTGGACGTGAGCTTGGGGCTAAATGCTAACATGTTAACTCCGAACACTTGTGTCTCAACTCAACGTCTGCCGTCGAAATGAATTGGAGACGCTTGATTTAAACATCACACTTTTAACATGTTCAAAAACAGAAAAACATAACTTTTAGATAATAGATATTGTATAAAACTAGAGATGTCCGATAATGGCTTTTTTGCCGATGTCCGATATTCCGACTGAGCATTTCATGGAAGCTGCTTTTATACCCAATCATGGCACCCACCTGTTCCCAATTAGCCTGTTCGCCTGTGGGATGTTCCAAATAAGTGTTTGATGAGCATTCCTCAACTTCTCAGTCTTTTTTGCCACTTGTGCCAGCTTTTCGAAACATGTCGCAGGCATCAAATTTCAAATGAGCTAATATTTGCAAAACATTTCCAGTTCGAACGTTAAGTATCTTGTCTTTGCAGTCTATTCAATTGAATATAGGTTGAAAAGGATTTGCAAATCATTGAAAATTGGCCCTAGTGTGTGAATGCGAGTGTGAATGTTGTCTGTCTATCTGTGTTGGCCCTGCGATGAGGTGGCGACTTGTCCAGGGTGTACCCCGCCTTCTGAGATAGGCTCCAATGCCCCCCGCCACCCCGAAGGGAATAAGCGGTAGAAAATGGATGGATGGATGTATTCTGTTTTTATTTACCATTTACACAGCGTGCCAACTTCACTGGTTTTTGGGGTTTGTACATTGAAACCCCCTTTTTTTTTTTTTTTACCACCAAAGGTCCGCCCGTTGGAGGGAGGCTACATTTACTCCCATCAAGATGAAGTTGCTTTTCATATAAGGAATATTTTAATTTGAGATGTCCAATAATGGCTTTTTTGCCGATATCCGATATTCAGATATTGTCCAACTCTTAATTACCGATTCCGATATCAACCGATACCGATATATACAGTCGTGGAATTAACACATTTTTATGCCTAATTTTGTTGTGATGCCCCGCTGGATGCATTAAACAATGTAACAAGGTTTTCCAAAATAAATCAACTCAAGTTATGGAAAAAAAATGCCAACATGGCACTGCCATATTTATTTTTGAAGTCACAAAGTGCATTATTATTTTTTTAACATGCCTCAAAACAGCAGCTTGGAATTTGGGACATGCTCTCCCTGAGAGAGCATGAGGAGGTTGAGGTGGGCGGGGTTAGGGGGGGGCGGGGTTTAAGGTAGGGGGTAGGGGGTAGCGGGGGTGTATATTGTAGCGTCCCGGAAGAGTTAGTGCTGCAAGGGGTTCTGGGTATTTGTTCTGTTGTGTTCATGTTGTGTTACGGTGCGGATGTTCTCCCGAAATGTGTTTGTCATTCTTGTTTGGTGTGGGTTCACAGTGTGGCGCATATTTGTAACAGTGTTAAAGTTGTTTATACGGTCACCCTCAGTGTGACCTGTATGGCTGTTGACCAAGTATGCATTGCATTCACTTGTGTGTGTGTGAAAAGATATTATGTGACTGGGCCGGCACGCAAAGGCAGTGCCTTTAAGGTTTATTGGCGCTCTGTACTTCTCCCTACGTCCGTGTACACAGCGGCGTTTTAAAAGTCATACATTTTACTTTATGAAACCGATACCGATCATTTTGAAACCGATGCCAATAATTTCCGATATTACATTTTAAAGCATTTATCGGCCGATAATATCGGCAGTCCGATATTATCGGACATCTCTATATAAAACAATACAATGGAATGTAGTACTAAAAACTACAGCAGTTTTCTAAAGTAATGTAATAATAATGGACAGCATTAATAAGGGACTTCTGTGGTATCTCCTTCCCGCTGTTTCTCAATCAAACACACCATCAGCAGCTTTTGCACATTTTCATGGATACATGTCCATTGTTTAGATATCATTTTAACATTCTTAGCTGGTGTTAGCCTCATTCTGATTCCGTATGGTGCATTCGAGCAGTGATACACTCGAATTGCACGCTCTGTCATGTTTTAGATGATTTCTTTCTTTAATTCAATGAATGTCATCCACTTGTTCTTCTCAGCGCTGTCCTTCACACTCACTTTCTTCCTTCCCATGGTTGGAAAACAAAGTCATGTCCATCTCTAGCTATTAGCTAATGCTAACGAGTAAGACCAGATGTTTTGGTCGGATCACTGTGACATTTTTTACGCCAACTAATGGCGTGGGGATGCTTGTAACTCAAATTTTTGCTTGCAACTTCAAGCAAAACAACTAGCCCAGGGACAGCTCTTATCTCAAAACACACTTAAGATGTGGTACTCTTAAGTTGAGGTACCACTTGGAATGTTTTTCTGCCGTAATATGTCCCAGAAATACCATCTGATTGATATGTTTCTGGTATGCCTGCAAAGACGATTGCTATTTTTTTAAATAAAAGGATAAAAGTACAATTTTTTTTGTCTAACTTTTTACTGATCATTGTATTTATTTATATATTGTCAATGTAGATGCCCACATTTGCTGTACAGATTTACTTTACAAAAGAGAAGTGTGGGATACTTCTCTTGTTGCCTTACTTGTATTTGACTTTATTATTGGATTTATATTATTGCTTGGCGCAGCCGGATCGGATTAGGAGAGAATAAAAAGAGAAAAAGAGGAAGACAGAGGGAAATTGTGGGGACAAGAGGAGGATAAGGCAGAGAGACAACAAAAACAACAACAAACACAATAATAATAATAATAACAACAACAACAATAGAACAACATCAGCAAATAGGATATGTACAAATATGATATGAAAAGTGATAGCAAAGAAGCAGTTAGTTAAGTAAATATCAATAACACAGAAATGACAATGAACATTATTGCACTACAAATGGAGCAATAAAAATACCAATAAAAATAGCACTATTGATAATGAATAATAACAATAATTACCTGTATTATCTACAATACAATTGTTTCAAATGCAACAATATATATATGTAATGATAACTTGAAATACAAAAGAAAGCAGATAAATGGAGGGGAAGAAAGAGAAGCCAACTATATTAACCTTGTAGATTGTTATAGTAAGGATAGGTTAAGCTTTGTCTGTGTGCCATGTGTTACCCAGTTCCCAACAACGTTAATATATGTTTGATGAAACGTGATTATATGCATGAGTGTATGTATGATTTATTAATAATTTTAAACTCTTATTAGCTTATTTTCTTTTTAATTTATTGCTATTAGTACAAATATAATTGTGTTTACCTATATAGTAATGTATTATTTATATATTTTTAGATACTTGTAAAATATTGTTTTATATTATTAGCGTTTTTCATACATTCTCAGTGCTATGCCATATAATGTTATTGTGTATATGTGCATGTTTTAAAGCATCATGTAATCTGACAAGTAAATATCACAACACAACAGTAACTGCTTGTACTCATTTCACGTTAACCCCATTTAATGTGTTTAATGAGAGGTGGCAGGAAGTCCAACTAAGGAACAGGAAGTGGGGAGGAGATAAAAGGTGACACACAGGTGACAGGAAGCCTATGAGAAGAACCATTTTGTAAGTAGAACAAATAATAGTCATCTGGCAGTGGCTTCTTTGCTATGTTTGTGACGCAAAACATGTTTTGTGTGTGGTTGTGTTGTCTTTGTTGTGCTAGAATGTTTGCACTTTAAGAGTTTGAGCTCACACTGTGACCCTCACGCACATCCCACTCAATACTTGTGTCAAAAGCAAGCTAACTGCTTTCTTTTCATTCACAATATTTCACAAAAAGTGAACTTTTGTTTTATTACAGAATAAAACGCGACAATAGAAAGTAAACGTGGACTCACTTTAAAGTAGTCAGTGTCTAGCTTTTATATATTTACTATCCGGTGTTTCCCACAGATTGCCAATCTATTTGTGGCGGGAAAGGTGTGTCTATAAGTCATCTTATAATTCACTATGATGCATGTATTTTCTTTAAAAAGGTTAAAAAAGTATGATTTTAGTCATCAACAAACCGTATTTTTCGGAGTATAAGTCGCACCGGCCGAAAATGCATAATAAAGAAGGAAAAAAACATATTTAAGTCGCACTGGAGTATAAGTCGCATTTTTTGGGGGAAATGTATTTGATAAAACCCAACACCAAGAATAGACATTTCAAAGGCAATTTAAAATAAATAAAGAATAGTGAACAACAGGCTGAATAAGTGTACGTTATATGACGCATAAATAACCAACTGAGAACGTGCCTGGTATGTTAACGTAACATATTATGGTGAGAGTCATTCAAATAACTATAACATATAGAACTTGCTATACGTTTACCAAACAATCTGTCACTCCTAATCGCTAAATCCCATGAAATCTTATACGTCTAGTCTCTTACGTGAATGAGCTAAATAATATTATTTGATATTTTACGGTAATGTGTTAATAATTCCACACATAAGTCGCTCCTGAGTATAAGTCGCACCCCCGGCCGAACTATGAAAAAAACTGCGACTTATTGTCCGAAAAATACGGTGTATATTTTTTGCTGTGTTTTAATTGTTTTGAACTATTTTGTTACTACAAAGTACTGCACTTTGTACTCCTCTGACTTATGTACACAAATTGTTCCGCCTTCCATGGATGTTGACATTTAATTACAGTACTTTTAATCAGTCCTTTGAGTTAGAGATTAAAAAACCTCCAATTTGAGTTTGTTTATAGATAATCTCCACAATGAAGTTACTGTAGAACGAAGCACACAAAGGGAAGTAAGCTAGCTTAACGCTAACATACAATGGACAAGCCCATTGACAAGCTAACACAATTAGCATTGTGGTTGTTTTAAACTTGTACAAAATGTTTTACAAACTAGATTTTAACAGAACAAATTTTTTTTTGTTTTTACTCGTCTTGGCACTAAATTTACATGTAGCGGCCTGCCACTGAAAGGAGTAAACCCACAACCTTTACCTGGCAAAACAAGTTTGAAGCAAGATAATGGTGTCTTGCCTGCAGTAGGGTTGTATTTTGGTACCGGTACCAAAATGTATTTAGATACTTTTTGATACTTTTCTAAATACTTGGAATCGATAAAGTTAAAGGATCATACATTGGTCATATTCAAAGTCTTCATCTGTCCAGGGACATATTTCCTGGGTTTATAAACATAATACGAATTTTTAAAAAAGGAAAAAAAAATTTGTGACGATAAAAATATATAGATGTAATCATAGTAGTACCGACTAGATATTAAGGGTGTAACGGTACGTGTATTTGTATTGAACCGTTTCGGTACGGGGGTTTCGGTTCGGTTCTGAGGTGTACCGAACGACTTTCTACACGAACATATTAAGTAGCGCACCGCACGGACGAACATAAGTAGTGTACTGCACGTTGTGTAAACATTGCACACAGAGGCACAACACACGACAACATGCAAAAGCCAGAGCTGGAAGAACCTCCTGCCTCGTTAAGATCTACCGTGTGGGAACACTTCGGCTTCGCGGTGCAATACAACAATGGAGGACGAGAGGTGGTCAAAGCGAAAGCGGTTTGCCGACATTGTTCAGCAGCAGTAGGGTATGCTTCTGGCAACACGTCAAACATGCTAACCCATTTGAAGCGGCACCACCCCGAAGTGAAAATCGCTTCAACGAAGAGAAAGACGAGCGGGGTGCAAACACAGCATTCAAGCAGCCTCTCCTCGGCCAGTCAGGCAGGGCTAAAGCAATAACAAATGTTTTTATAGCAGCAGATTTAAGACCATATTGCATTAAAAACTAGATTTTGACCCACTTCTATAGTGGAAGAACAATGAGCCCACATATCCTCTTACTGCCAAGTTAGCCAGGCACTACCTCGCCATACCTGCTACCTCCATGCCCAGCGAAAGGGTATTTTCCACAGCTGCTCTTTCTGCAGATAATGTGGATGAACTGATTTTTCTGGCAAAAAACATGAAGATTGAGTGAAAGTCACCAGGGTTAAAGGCTGGGGGGTGAAAAGAAATGTTAATCTGAGGCTGAGTTGACTTGAAACTGTTTGTTGCACTTTTTATATGTAGAAGAAAATTTTTGTCATTTTATTTAATCTGAGCAACAACTTGAGGCAGTTTAATGTTGCACTTTATATGTAGAAAGGTGTTGTTAAGAAACCATTCTGAGCCTTATCTTATTTAGTTTTTATTTTATATATGTTGACCGCAGTGACGTGCGGTGAGGTTCATGACTGGTGAGGCACTGACTTCATCACAGTCAGATTTACAAACATATGAACCCTAAAGAGTATCTTATTCACCATTTGATTGGCCGCAGTTAACGGGTTATGTTTAAAAGCTCATACCAGCATTCTTCCCTGCTTGGCACTCAGCATCAAGGGTTGGAATTGGGGGTTAAATCACCAAAAATGATTCTCGGGCCTGGCGCTGCTGCTGCCCACTGCTCCCCTCACCTCCCAGGGGGTGAGCAAGGGGATGGGTCAAATGCAGAGGTCACATTTCACCAGACCTAGTGTGTGTGACAATCATTGGTACTTTAACTTAACTTTAACTTTACACATACAAACTGTAGCACACAAAAAAGCACATTTAATAAAAAAAACGTTATTATGGTCTTACCTTTACTTATAAATGAAGTCCATGCGCAGCTCCTTTTGAACAAAAGCATCGATAACTTGTTTATAGAAGTCTTCCTTATCTTTCTTCAGTTTTAAAAGTCTCTCTGTCTCAATGGAGATGATCCTTTAATTATTACCTCCTGCTTCGATTGAAAGTCCAGTTTAGAAAACTGTTTTATTTTAGATATGTAATCCTCCATGTTAATAGTCCAGGCGAGAGGAACAAATAAACGATTGCTACTAACTGTTGCTGCTTGTTGTCACTTCTTCTGCCGCCCGAGTAGTCACAAGAATGATCTCTGGGATCACTACCGCCCTCTACCACCATGAGGCGGGATTACTGCGAGCCTCACACAGTGCGTCTTTTGCAACCGTTTTATGATTGCTCAGCACAAGAAACACGTTACACACATACAGTTGTTGACAAAATACAGTGTACATTATATACCTCAGCTAACTAAACTATGGAAATGTATAATATAATTCATATAGCAATACGGTCTCACTGTACAGCAGGCCAGCAGTTAGCCGAGTCATTGCGCAATCCATGGTGAGGCTTAACTCAGTGACGTGCCTCAACTGGCTGCTGATCACAGCAAATGTGAAAATTCAGCGATTTTGAATAAAAATAATCTAAAACTGGTGAAGTTAAATGGAAAATAACTTTATAATATAATCACTGGATACATATAACAATTGGTTGACCGCATTAACAACTGGTTGACCGCATTAACCCTGGCAGTCGACCCTGTGTGTATGTGTATGTTATTGTTATCCTTAGCATTCATGACTGCCTCCTGTTGCACTGATCAGCCTAGTGGTGGCTCACATCCATCACACACAGAGCTATTTCTATTTTTGGGCAGAATTATTATAGTGTTCCCAATGTTAAAAGGATAAAGCCATTGTTTACAAATTTGGTAAATAAATAACCAAAACATTTATATTTTGTTGTTTTCTTACTGTACCGAAAATGAACTGAACCGTGACCTCTAAACCGAGGTACGTACCGAACCGAGATTTTTGTATACCGTTACACCCTTACTAGATATGCTACTGTACTTGGTATCATTACAGTGGATGTCAGCTGTAGATCAACCCATGGCATTTTGTTTACATTCAGGCGCGCTAGCTTTTGTTAGCGGTGACGCCGGTGAGCTATTGTATCCTCCTACGGTGTGTAGTGAAGCATGTTTAGCTATTCCTCGTCCTGCAGGGATGAAACTTGTAAGAAACGTACTTTATTCGTCGCCATGGCGGCGAGGATTAGTGATTTAGAAGTAGCTAAAACACTGCCGACTGCGGATGGATATTCGCTGCTAGCTAGCCATGTTTTAAAGCACCTCTTCCTGAGGGCGTTTCAGTGTTATAACTTCACCTTTATCGTCAGTTTTTTGGCCAAAATGCGTCCGTTCTCCCTTTTCTGTCTACACACTGTGTCTGCTTGTAAGTACTCTGTGATTGTGCGCTGCCGAACACGCTCCTCTACTCGTAAAACCAGTAATGTCATGACGTGACGGAACGCCCGTTAAAAAAACCCCAAAAAACTTGGAACCCGCTACTTTTCAAACAGAGTATAGTACCGTTTTTGATTCATTAGTACCGCGATACTATACTAGCACCGTTATAGCATACAACCCTAGCCTGCAGTCAAACATGGTGGTTGTAGAGGCTGCATGATTGCTGCCACCGCTGGGAAGTTGCGGTTCATTTAAGGAAACATTTTTTTTATTTACTCAATAATGATTGCACTGACTTGGTTTTATTGGATAGTAAAAAAGAAAAAAACATTTGCTATTCAAGCTGTACAGTGACTACTCTAAGTTATATCCAAGTTTCATTCTTTTAGAAGGACATCATTGTTCAATCGTGTGTTGTAATGGTGAGTGTTGAAGTATAACACAACAAGTCAGTACTTCCTCCCTGACCGACCCTGGGACTGACAGCGCAGTCTTTGATGTGGAGACAAACACTAAACACAACACACAAGAGAGCCTTTAGCGTTAATTCACAAGCGGACTTTCTCTTTCGGTCCCACAGCGGTCTGCAGCATGACTGATGCTATCAAACTTCAACATCTCCTTCCAAGGCAAACAATGTGACAGAGCTTTGTTTGAAAGGGAACCATTCATCTCTTTCTAATCAACTCCTATTAAATATCTCTTGAATCATCTTCATCTTTGCTTAAATCGCAGACACCAACATGGCTGAAACTTGTTTTTTAATCCTCACTGAATTTTCCCACAGGCCTTAGGAAAAAAAATAAAATGATTAATAGAATTAGTTTAACTTCTATTAATAATCCTAACTTAAATTACTCAATATTGATATCGGACATCGGTCTGATCTCAGCAAAAAAAACAAAAACAAGAAACAAGTATCGGGTGATATCGGCTTGCATGTAAAATGTCCGATACAAGCAGTACTGCAGCGTATTTATATTGACAATCTACAACAGGGGTCACCAAACTTTTTGACTCGGGGGCCGCATTGGGTTAAAAAAATTTGGCCTGGGGCCGGGCTTGACTGAAAGAGCGCTCACTTGATGGGAAAATGCATTTTAGAAAATATGATTTGCCCTAGCGGCTAGGAGACACCGAGAGTAGCAAGCGGTAGAAAATGGATTAGAAAGGACAGATTAAAAAAAAATTATAATATATATTTTTTTAAACGTGGGACTTCCCGTGGGCTGTAGTTTGGGGACCCCTCATCTACAATGTATACCTACTCAGTGGTTAGAGCAGTGGTTCTTAACCTTGTTGGAGGTACCGAACCCCACCGGTTTCATATGCACATTCACAGAACCCTTCTTTAGTGAAAAATAAAATGGTTTTTTTTCAAATTTGAGACAAAGTTATATGTTTTTGGTAACACTTTAGTATGGGGAACATATTCTAAGTAACAAAGACTTAATTTAGAGTTGTTTGGACACTCGGGGAACATATTCTAAGTAACAAAGACTTAATTTAGAGTTATTTGGTTAGGGTTAGAGGGTTATGGCCAGGGTTAGGGTTATAATAAGTCCATGCCGAATAAGGTATTAATAAGTACTTAATAATGGCTAGTTAAGAGCCAATATGTTACTAATTTGCATGTTAATAAGCAACTAATTAATGGTGAATATGTTCCCCATACTAAAGTGTTACCATGTTTTATTACTGGTGCACGAAATGAACCGTGCATGAACATCACCTTGTTCAAACAACAAAACCAACACAGTGCATAAACTCACAACAAATTACACAACCGGAAAAACAGTCTGACTTCTGCTGTTGCCGTATCTGTAATACGCCGATAGGGAGAAGTTTTTATTTACACGATGAGTCGGGTGTGTCTTGACCTCCGCCGAACCCCTGAGCCCGACTCACCGAACCCCTAGGGTTTGATCGAACCCAGGTTAAGAACCACTGGGTCAGAGTGTCCGCCCTGAGATGGGTAGGTCATGACTTCAAACCCCGGCCGAGTCATACCAAAGACTATAAAAATGGGACCCATTACCTCCTTGCTTGACACTCAGCATCAAGGGTTGGAATTGGGGGTTAAATCACCAAAAAGGATTTCCGGGCGTGGCTACCGCTGCTGCTCACTGCTCCCCTCACCTCCCAGGGGGTGATCAAGGGTGACTGGTCAAATGCAGAGAATAATTTCGCCACACCTCGTGTGTGTGTGACAATCATTGGTACTTTAATTTAATTAAATAGCCATGAAAATAAAGAAAACACATTGAATGAGAAGGTGTGTCCAAACTTTTGGACACAAAATATATATGTTTTCCTTTTACTCACATTGTACGTAAAATTGTAAGTGTAACTTTTGTTTCTGTGAAGAGTAATAATGTAGCCTGTAACGTACATGTTAATCGAATACAAGGAGGCGCTAGGACCTTGGAGAGCACTTTAGCGTGTGGGTAAGGCAGTGTGACAAGCAGGCAGAAAGAAGTCGAACTAGATTGAGACTTTTTACACTGGCCGGCTCTCCTCCTCTTTACTTTTCTGCGCGCTTTCTTGCCTAAATGTGGCTAAAGTCGCGCTGGATGGAAATGCGCAGGATGGAAAAGCAAGTCTGAAAAAGTGCGAGACAACTTTTCGGATACGATTTTTGCACTTTTTCATCCAGATGTTCGTGCTGAGTCGTGACTCTCATCAACCGCTGGATTAAGTTTAGGATCAAATGGACACTGCGAAGAGTTTCCCCGAGTGATGCTTGTTTTTTTTTTTTGCATTTTGCATTAAGGGAAGGCGCGCCGTGACAAGCGAGAGAGACCTACAAGTATCTTATAAGTGAGTGACTCCTCCACCAACTTCATGTTGGAGTTATGGGTTGACCGGTGGCTGCGCTGACATCCAGCCGGAGGACAATGACTGCGCCCGGCCTTGGCATCCCTCTGCTGCCGGACCGAGTGCTGGTGCTGATGCTGCTGCTGCTGCTGGCCGCCTGTGGGCCGCGGCCGTCCCAGGCTTGTCGGGGTCTGCTCGGCTGCAGCTGCACGGAGGAGCGCTCCAAGGCGCACGGAGCTCAGGTCCTTGGGCGCAGGGTGAGCTGCAGCAAGGAGGAGCTGACGGAACCTCCCGATGCCAACCTGCTGCCAAACAGAACCGTCACTCTGTGAGTTGCAACAACACTTATTACTATTATTATTATTATTACTGTTTTTATTGCATCAAAGGTGTCTTGTAATGCAGTGGTCCCCAACCACCGGTCCGGGGACCGGTACTGCTCCTTGACACATTTGCTACCGGGCCGCAGAGAAACATTAAATCATTTATAAAGGACTGCATTTTCTCCAACGTAACTTTAGCCTGTCCCACTAGACCAGTGTTTTTCAACCTTTTTTGAGCCAAGGCACATTTTTTGCGTTGAAAAAATCCAGAGGCACGCCACCAGCAGAAATCATTAAAAAACAAAACTCAGTTGGCAGTAAAAAGTCGTTGTCGCAATTGTTGGATATGAATTTAAACCATAACCAACCATGCATCAATATAGCTCTTGTCTCAAAGTGGGTGTACTGTCACGACCTGTCACATCACGGCGTGACTTATTTTGAGTTATTTTCTGTTTTCCTGTGTGTAGTGTTTTAGTTCTTGTTTTGCGCTCCTATTTTGGTGGATTTTTCTCTTTTTTTGGTATTTTCCTGTAGCAGTTTCATGTCTTCTTTTGACCGATATTTCCCGCATCTACTTTGTTTTAGCAATCAAGTCGTTTTTATCCTTCTTTGTGGGGACATTGTTGATTGTCATGTCATGTTCGGATGTACATTGTGTACGCCGTCTTTGCTGCACAGTAAGTCTTTGCTGTCGTCCAGCATTCTGTTTTTGTTTACTTTGTAGCCAGTTCTGTCTTAGTTTCATTGTGCATAGCTTTCCCTAAGCTTCAATGCCTTTTCTTAGGGGCACTCACCTTTTGTTTATTTTTGGTTTAAGCATTAGATACCTTTTTACCTGCACGCTGCCTCCCGCTGTTTCCTACATCTACAAAGCAATTAGCTACCGACTGCCACCTACTGATATGGAAGAGTATTACACGGTTACTCTACCGAGCTCTAGACGGCACCGACCACTCAACAACACATAATTTGCAGACTATTACTACTGGTTTGCAAAAAATATTTTTAACCCAAATAAGTATAATTAGATTATCTCCCACGGCACATCGGACTGTATCTCACGGCACACTAGTGTGCCGCAGCACAGTGGTTGAAAAACACTGCACTAGACACACTAATAAGCTTGTTTATAGATGTAAAATAAAACCATGCGTTGCCATTTGTTATAACTTTGTGACATGATACAATTCACATTAATGCACGTATCAAATATAAATGTGACAGATTGTAGCCAAAGGCTGATTTCCATCTGCATCTCATTGCAAAGAAACAAGCCCAGGGCTCCCACTAATTCAACATTGAGTGAGTTGTATTTTTCATGCACTTATTTTTGCTGTATCTATCTGGAAAGCCAGTCCCTGAAAGTAATGCCAACACTAAACAGGTCCGTGGTGCAAAAAAGGTTGGGGACCATTGACTTATTTGCATGCACATCCTACGATGGGGCAGAGTTCTCTCTGCACTATTATTCTTATTTTGTATATTTCTGACAACCCACATCCTCTGCAGTGGGTATTTGATATTTATTTTGTCAGCGTTACTAAATCTGGGGGGGAAAAAAACTTAAAACAAAATAAGTCTATAACAGGAGCCATCTTCTGTTCTTAAGGACCTACTGTCAAAAAGCTATCCCCTCCCGATGTGCAAAAAAGGGATGATGGGGGCCTCATTTTGCACGAATAAGCGCATGCAAAATATCATTTAATCATTGGAAGGGTGCTTCACGTGAAATTTTTCCGCAAATGTATTCCTAGCCCTTTCTTGCTCCATCACTGATAAGAATATAACACATTTCCCCAGTCATCTCTCCAGTTGCACGATATGTACAATATAGGGATTAAATACTGGCACTTTGTTTTCATAAAATAAACAAATAAATAAATATGGTAAATTTGTTATTTTGGACAAAAACATGAATTATTGAACACTTTCTTTCAAATGCATTTATTTTGGAACAAAATATGCATCAAATTAAATTCAAATTTGATGCATCAAAAAAAGAGTTTACAAATAATTTTACATAAATAAAAAAGTGCAGAAAAAAGTGTTGTAATGGGGGTAAAATTCTACTTAGGGCCCCTATTTAAGCTAGTCAAAGATCATCAATATCAGTGGTTTTCAAACTGTCGGGGCTCCATCTAGTGGTATGCCAGTGAATGACTAGGTTAAAGTACAGTGTTTTATTTCTTATATTAAAACAGTGTTACTCTGTATGTAATGTTACAGTGGCCAGCTTATTAAACATACTAGTTTACTTAGGCTTACTATGCAACTGTATTTTAATGTTGGTCATTACGGTGGTACTTGGAGAGCCAAGTGTTGTCTGAGGTGGTACTTGGTGAAAAAAGTTTGAGAACCACTGGTCTATATAGCATAACTTAAGTTAAAATGTTAAGTCTCTTCCAAGTTTCTTTATTTCAACTCGCGGGGTCGTCTGGTGTCGTTCCCAAGCCGGATTTGGCTCCCTGCCCGTCAGTTGTATCAACTTTCATTGATATCTGCAAAATAATATTTAAAAAAAGATAATCTGACTGATGCGGTCAATTCTTTTGATAAGCAATGTGTTTATTATTGAGTCTACTCACAGTGACTAATATAAACAATGTAAAATGATTTCTCTGCAATATCTTTAATAGAATATAATGAGGAAATTGAAAACAAATTCAATGATACCGCAACTTAAGAGTGCCCCAACTTGAGTGTTTTAGGATAAGCGCTGTCTTTATTATGCTTTAAGTTACAAGCAAACATTTGCGTTACAAGCATCAATTAGTTGGCGTAGCAAATGTCACAGTGAACCTCGTAAGATCTGACCAAAACATCTGGTTTGACTGGCTAGCATCAGCTTATAGACACTTTGGACTTATGGAAACAACTTTGTTTACCAACCATGGGAAGGAAGAATGTGAATGCCAAGGACAGCGCTGAGAAGAAGTGGATGATAGTCATGGAATTAAAGAAAGAAATCATCAAAAACATGACTGAGCATGGAGCCGCCGACTTAAGGAAAAAAATTGAGCGTACCACCAAACCGAAGCAGAAGTCTAACGCCTGCCAAGAATGTTAGAATAATATCTAAATGGCGGACGTTTATCCATGAAATTATGGGAAAGCTATTGTATTGTTTTTTTTATACAATAATTCTCATCCAAAAGTTGTTCTTCTTAAAAGGTAGTGATTTTCAAACTGTAGGGGCTTCATCTAGTGGTATGCCAATGAATGACTAAATTAAAGTACAGTGTTTTATTTTTTTAATATTCAAACCGTGTTACTCTGTATGTAATGTTACATTGGCCAACTTATTAAACATACTTGTTTGCTTTGTTTTTAATGAATACTTAGGCTTACTATGTTTCTCATCCAAGAGTCATACCAAAGACTATAAAAATGGGAGCCATTACCTCCCCACTTGGCACTCAGCATCAAGGGTTGGAATTGGGGGTTAAATCACCAAAAATGATTCCCGGGCGCAGCCCCTGCTGCTGCTCACTGCTCCCCTCACCTCCCAGGGGGTGATCAAGGGTGATGGGTCAAATGCAGAAAATAATTTCGCCACACCTAGTGTGTGTGTGACAATCATTGGTACTTTAACTTTAACTTTAAAAGTTGTTCTTCTTAAAAGGCATGTTACATGTTAAACTTGTGTTGTTTGGGTTGATTTAATTAAATTGCAATGAGAGACGTTGATGTGAGATACAAGTCCTTTCAGTGAAGAGAACCAATGAAACTGATTAGTCGCAGTACCACTGTACGTGTTAGGTACTTGTTAACAGCAGGAACCTGCATTTTAAAATAAAGAAAATACATGCAATGTAACCATAAATGTAATAATTTCATTTTTAATACTACTTTGCCTCACTATTTTGCGTTTCACATTGTCAAATACTGCAAGACTTTAGTTTAATACACATACAGTCGTGGTCACAAGTTTACATACACTTGTGAAGAACATAATGTCATGGCTGTCTTGAGTTTCCAATCATTTCTACAACTCTTATTTTTTTGTGATAGAGTGATTGAAGCACATACTTATTTGTCACCAAAAAACATTCATGAAGTTTGGTTCTTTTATGAATTTATTATGGGTCTACTGAAAATGTGAGCAAATCTGCTGGGTCAAAAAATACATACAGCAATGTTAATATTTGGTTACATGTCCCTTGGCAAGTTTCACTGCAATAAGGCACTTTTGGTAGCCATCCACAAGCGTCTGGCAAGCTTCTGCTTGAGTTTTTGACCACACCTCTTGATAAAATTGGCATCACATGGACAAAGATAAGACCTTCTGGAGGAAAGTTATGTGGTCAGATGAAACAAAAATTGAGCTGTTTGGCCACAATACCCAGCAATATGTTTGGAAGAGAAAAGGTGCGGCCTTTAATCCCAGGAACACCATTCCTACCATCAAGCATGGTGGTGGTAGTATTATGCTCTGGGCCTGTTTTGCTGCTAATGGAACTTGTGCTTTACAGAGAGTAAGTGGGACAATAAAAAAGGAGGATTACCTCCAAATTCTTCAGGACAACCTAAAATCATCAGCCCAGAGGTTGGGTCTTGGGCGCAGTTGGGTGTTCCAACAGGACAATGACCCCAAACACACGTCAAAAGTGGTAAAGGAATGGCTAAATCAGGCTAGAATTAAGGTTTGAGAATGGCCTTCCCAAAGTCCTGACTTAAACGTGTGGACAATGCTGAAGAAACAAGTCCATGTCAGAAAACCAACACAATTAGCTGAACTGCACCAATTTTGTCAAGAGGAGTGGTCACAAATTCAACCAGAAGCTTGTGGATGGCTACCAAAAGCGCCTTATTGCAGTGAAACTTGCCAAGGGACATGTAACCAAATATTAACATTGGAGATGTCCGATAATGGCTTTTTTGCCGATATCCGATATTCCGATATTGTCCAACTCTTAATTACCGATTCCGATATCAACCGATACTGATATATACACTCGTGGAATTAACACATTATTATACCTAATTTTGTTGTGATGCCCCGCTCGATGCATTAAACAATGTAACATGGTTTCCCAAAATAAATCAACTCAAGTTATGGAAAAAAAATGCCAATATGGCACTGCCATATTTGTTATTGAAGACAAAAAGTGTTATTTTTTTAAACATGCCTCAAAACAGCAGCTTGGAATTTGGGACATGCTCTCCCTGAGAGAGCATGAGGAGGTTGAGGTGGGCGGGGTTGAGGTGTGGGGTAGGGGGGGGGGGGGTAGGGGGTAGCAGGGGGTGTATATTGTAGCACCCCGGAAGAGTTACTGCTGCAAGGGGTTCTGGGTATTTGTTCTGTTGTGTTTATGTTGTGTTATTCTTGTTTGGTGTGGGTTCACAGTGTGGCGCATATTTGTAACAGTGTTAAAGTTGTTTATACGGTCACCCTCAGCGTGACCTGTATGGCTGTTGACTAAGTATGGGTTGCATTCACTTGTGTGTGTGAAAAGCCGTAGATATTATGTGATTGGAAAGGCAGTGCCTTTAAGGTTTATTGGCGCTCTGTACTTCTCTTTACGTCCGTGTACCACTCCGTACAGCGGCGTTTTAGTCATGAATTTTACTTTTTGAAACTTATACCGATAATTTCAGATATTACATTTTGAAGCATTTATCGGCCGATAATATCGGCAGTCCGATATAATTGTACATCTCTAATTAACATTGCTGTATGTGTACTTTTGACCCAGCAGATTTGGTCACATTTTCAGTAGACCCATAATAAATTCATAAAAGAACCAAACTTCATGAATGTTTTTTTGTGACCAACAAGTATGTGCTCCAATCATTCTATCACAAAAAAATAATAGTTGTAGAAATGATTGTAAACTCAAGACAGCCATGACATTATGTTCTTCACAAGTGTATGTAAACTTTTGACCACGACTGTGTTAATACTGTAAAGCTCATGAGATTGCGCAGGTGTGCCTAATGTTATGTCATGTAAGTGTGTGAACTTATGAACTGAGTACAATTATAATACTTGTCAGGTCTAAAGTGAACATCTTGAAGCCGTTTGTAGCGGAGGGTCACTTTGTACATCATCATCATCATCATCGCCATCACGTGGCCCCGCCTCTTTGACACGAGCCTGTCACTTTAAATCCTCCCTCCACTTCCCTGACTATAAACACAAACACATTTCTTTCCCAGGATCCTTCCATTAAATATGGCCGCCATAGCAATTACCTTCCCCGAGGCAAAGGAACGCATCATAATAATTCAGCGTCCAGTTTAGTTGGTTATGTTCGTACTCGTTTGTGTGGTCCACGCCAAAACAAACAATCTCACGTGACGAATGCGCTCATAACCTATTGGCGACACATTTTTGGGTGGCGTTGGTGTATACACACTCTTTAAGAAGGATTTCTAATACTTTCTTTGCGGCTGCTTTGTTTGTTCCCCTGTAAGAAAAGGGCTGCAGTGGAGCGAGCGCATGAGGTAAAGTAAGTGGATTTATGCCCCAGGAGAGCTGAAGTGCTCCATTTATAGGCTGGCTTAATAAAGTCAGGATTATACATCTGCTAAACACATGGCATGAAGAAAATGGCGGCGGTGCTTGAGGTGATTGAAGATAATCTTCCATTGCCACACCTACTCATTATGGTCAGCTTGTTTTGCTACAAATACTCAACATGGCGCCGAAAGTCACACTGTCAAACATTCACCAGGATTTCATCACGGTATATTTTCACAGTAAAATACTGTCATCAAACATTACAACAAATGACAATATCCATATGTTATTTCACAGTAAAATACTGTGATTGTAACTTGAAATGCTTTAAAATGTAATATCGGAAATTATCGGTATCGGATTTTTTATTATCGGTATCGTTTTTTTTAAATTAATTTTTTTATTTTTTATTAAATCAACATAAAAAACACAAGTTACACTTACAATTAGTGCAGTGGTCCTCAACCTTTTTGTAGCTGCGGACCGGTCAACGCTTGAAAATTTGTCCCACGGACCGGGGGAGGGCGGAGGGGGTTATTTTTTAAGTTTTTTAAATTATTTTTTTTCCATAAAGAAATACAATCAGGTGTGCTTACGGACTGTATCCCTGCAGACTGTATTGATCTATATTGATATGTAATGTATATATTGTGTTTTTTATGTTGATTTAATAAAAAATAAAATAAAAAAAATATATTTAATTTTTTTATTTAATTTTTTTAACCGCGGCACGGTGGTTGGGGACCACTGAATTAGTGCACCAACCCAAAAAAACTCCCTCCCCCATTTACACTCATTCACACTCATTCGCACAAAAGGGTTGTTTCTTTCTGTTATTAATATTCTGGTTCCTACATTATATATCAATATATATCAATACAGTCTGCAAGGGATACAGTCCGTAAGCACACATGATTGTGCGTGCTGCTGGTCCACTAATAGTACTAAACTTTAACAGTTAATTTTACTCATTGTCATTAATTACTAGTTTCTATGTAACGTATTTTCCGCACTATAAGGCGCACCGGATTATAAGGCGCACCTTCAATGAATGGCCTATTTTAAACCTTTGTTCATATATAAGGCGCACCGCATTATAAGGCGCACCGCATTATAAGGCACATAGAATAGACGCTACAGTAGAGGCTGGGGTTACTTTATGCATCCCGTAGTTGCGAGACCTGTTGGGGCTCAATATTGGTCCATATATAAGGCGCACCGGATTATAAGGCGCACTGTCATTTTTTGAGAAAATTGGAGGTTTTTAGGTGCGCCTTATAGTACGGAAAATACGGTAACTGTTTTTATATTGTTTTACTTTCTTTTTATTCAAGAAAATGTTTTTAATTTATTTATCTTATTTTATTTTATACATTTTTTTAAAAAGGACCTTATCTTCACCATACCTGGTTGTCCAAATTAGGCATAATAATGTGTTAATTCCACGACTGTATATATCGGTATCGGTTGATATCGGTATCGGTAATTAAGAGTTGGACAATATCGGAATATTGGATATCGGCAAAAAGCCATTATCGGACATCCCTAATTGTAACCCTTTTTATATCGCCACAAATTATTGTGAATTCAAATGGATTTGTCTCTTTAAAGGTTGTGTCGACATTAAAGTTAAAGTTGAAGTCACACACACACTCGGTGTGGTGAAATTAAACTCTGCATTTGACCCATCCCCTTGTACCACCCCAAGGGAGGTGAGGTGAGGGGAGCAGTGAGCAGCAGCGGTGGCCGCGCTTGGGAATCATTTGTACACCCTTGTTTGTACGGTAGGTGGCGGTATGCTGTTAAACTGAGAGAATAATTAACTATAAAATTACAACTGTGAAGTTTCATTTGTTAACTGTTAGCATGTTAACATTAGCATGTTAGCATGTTAACATTAGCATGCTAACATTAACATGCTAACATGCTAATGTAATTTCCCAGCCATACACCTTAGAGTCATATAACTTGGTATGTGACACAAGATAACTGTTACCATGCTAACGTTAGCTTGCTAGCTTGCTGACATTAGCATGCTAACTTGATGAGCTAGTTTTGCAGCCGTTTACCCCAGAGTCATATAACTTGTATGTGACACTTGTTAACTGTTAGCATGCTAGCAAGCTAACTTTAGCATCTTAACTTTTTCATCTAATTTTACAATTTTTTCTCTATTTCCCCAGCCATACACCTTAGAGTCATATAACTTGGTATTTGACACAAGATAACTGTTACCATGCTAATGTTAACTTGTTAGCATGCTAAAATAAGCATGCTAACTTTTTGAGCTAGTTTTGCAACTGTTTACCCCAGAGTCATAAAACTTGGTATGTGGCACTTGTTAACTGTTAGCATGGAAACCTTAGCATGCTAGCAAGCTAACTTTAGCATCCTAACTTTTTCATCTAATCTTACAATTTTTTCTCTATTTCCGCAGCCATACACCTTACAGTCATACAACTTGGTATATGAAAAATGCTAACTGTTAGCATGCTAAAGTTAGTGCACATGCTAAATGTTAGCATTTTCATGTGAGTATGCTAATGTTTTAGGCTACTTATGTAGCTCATTTTGTACAGTTACACCTAAAACTCACAGATTCGGACACTCGACACTATCTTCAAAGTACGGCGGCTTCCGACGACCCCCGGCCAGAGGTCCAGAGGTCCAGGGCACAGATAGCAGGACCATCAAAATTTCTGTGGGAATTTTCTAGTTAACTATAACATTACAATTGTGAAGTTTCAGCATTTAGTTGTAACTTTATTGTGATTAACTGTAACATCCTAGCTCTGCAGTTACAGTAGATTGCTGCAAAGATATTTCACAGTGATTTACTGTAAATGTTACTTTCAAAAGTAAAGCAATTGTTTTTCTTTTACCTGTACTGTGCAGCCACATGGGCCATATAATATTGTTAATCGAAGACGCCCGTATCTGCTCTACTTACTTACTATACTTTACAAAATGGGTGTGTAAGATACTTAAAATGAAATAAATACATCAAGTAAAAATAATAATAAATTAAAGAAAAAATTATCAGCCGGAATATTGCTTTGAAATATTTTATTAACCGTACTTTGTCAGTTTGAAAGTAAAGCAATTTTAATTTTTATTTTATAAAATGTTTTTTAACCTGTCCTGTCCAGCCACATGGGCAAATAATATTGTTGATATGCTGTACATATTTACTTTACAAAAGAGATGTAAATAAATGATAAATGGGTTATACTTGTATAGCACTTTTCTACCTTCAAGTATTTCCACATTCACCCATTCACACACACATTCACACACTGATGGCGGGAGCTGCCATGCAAGGCGCTAACCAGCAGCCATCAGGAGCAAGGGTGAAGTGTCTTGCCCAAGGACACAATGGACGTGACTAGGATGGTAGAAGGTGGGGATTGAACCCCAGTAACCAGCAACCCTCCGATTGCTGGCACAGCCACTCTACCAACTTCGCCACGCGTGTTTTCTAACCTGTACTGTCCAGCCACATGGGCAAATAATATTGTTGATATGCTGTACATATTTACTTTACAAAAGAGATGTGTGAGATACTTTAAACTAAATAATAATAATCATAATGATAGATATTTAAAAAAAGAAAAGAAAATGTAATACATAAATAAATACATAATAATAATAATAATAATAATAATAATAATAATAATAATAATGATAGGTATTTAAAAATAAAATTAAGACAATTTAATAACTAAACTATAATGATAGTTATTTTAAAAAAAATAAGAAAATGTATTACATGAATAAATACATAAATAAATAAATAATAATAGTAATAATAATAATAATGATAGATATTTAGAAATACAATTAAGACAATTTAATAATTAAACTAAACATTTTAAAAAGTAATGCAATTATTTGCTGGAAATGTGTTGGGAACTACTTTCCTTGTACTTTGTTACTTTAAAAGTTTTTTTCTTTCTTTTACTTGTCCTGACAGCCACATGGCCAAATATTGTTGTTGATCCGTTGCACATATTTACTTTACAAAGGGGATGTGTGAGATACTTTAAAATAAATAAATACATAGATAAAAATAAAAATAAATAAAAATAAAAATAATAATCTATATATATATATATTTTTTTTATGATTTAAAAATTTAAATGAAGAAAGATGGAAATTGGCCTTCTGCTACAATTTGGCACATTTACATTTTACATGTTTGTTAATGTGTATTGTCCCATGTAACAAATAAGTATCAGCAAACCGTCAAATAAAATAAGTAATGCAATCATTCCATGCATGCATGAATGTCTAATATGAACATGAACACATTCAATGAGCTTGTTTTGTTACCAATCGGTGACATTTGCTCCAGATGTGGAATGTGTGTTCATATTCATGTTATTCCTGACATTCCTCCATCCGCTGCTGACAGTATTCCAGGTGCTCTCTCTCTCTCTCTCTCTCTCTCTCTCTCTCTCTCTCTCGCTCTCTCTCTCTCTCTCTCTCTCTCTCTCTCTCTCTCTCTCTCTCTCTCTCTCTCGCTCTCTCACTCGCTCTCTCTCTTTCGGGGTTCTCCTATGAGGCAAAAATCTGTAGGTGGACTCAGCAGGTCTAGAGGCTTCCGGGGCCGGCTGCTATACACGTGTAACGTGCAACAGCTGGCCCCTGTGAACATTCCAGCCGAGGCCCCTCATCCTCCTGGGAAATCCCAATGTGGGTTTGTTTACTAAAACAAGTTGTTTGTTTTTCCTGCCAGCCCAATATCACCACCTCTTATGAAGTCCACCCTCACCTCTACCCTATAAACGCTTATCAGTGCTTTAATGGCACATTATGCTAGTGACAGCCAGTCATCTGTCCACTTTCCCTCTTTTTCTTTATCTCCGACACCCCGATTTCTCTCCCTTTCCCACCCCTTTATCACAGGCTCGTCCACACGCAGTAACTCTTAACCTAAATATTTAGGCGTCTTGGTAGGAAACTGCCATGTCCAAACTCCTTCCAGATGTGAGCCTGCGCAGGCTTGTGTTTAGTTCTCATTATGCACGGCCGCAGAGGAGCTGCTTCTCTGGGGGCGGGGGGCAGATAAGAGGAGTGAAAAGTGCATTTGTTCATTAGTGACAAATGATGGACGGTGCAAAAAAAAAGAGAAGGAAAATAAAGGAGAAGGAGAAAGTGCAATGTAAAGGCCACGTAGGAACGCAGGGGAGAAGTTTGGCTGGCGGTTCAGAGGGACGTGTCCCCAGAGACTCTAACTCCCCCTGACAAATACATCTTTGACACTGGGGGGAGACGGGAGGAGGAGAGGGGGAGCATAGCTGGCCCTCCGTGCCTCTATTATTGTTATTAGCCTTTATGCGTGAAGGGGGGGATGAAAAAAAGCCAGAAGATGGATACACCATGACTGCATTCCGCACTCCAACACACTATTAATGGATTGTGTCTACGGGCCTTTCCAGCATAATGTATATACAGCGGTACCTCAATTTATGAGCTCAATTAGCTCCGTGACGGAGCTCTCAACTCAAAACACTTGTATCTCAAATCAACGTCTGCCATTACAATGATTTGAAAACAATTTAATTGAAGCCTGACCCCACCCAAAAAAAGCACAATTTTAACATGTAACATGCCTTTTAAAGAAAAAAAAACTTTTAGATAAAAAAAGTACTATTTATAAAGTATTATTTCCAGACTATAAACCGTCCTGGAATATAAGCCGCACCCACAAAATTTTAGGGGGAATTTTTTTTTTCTCCCATATATTGGCCACACTGGTGTTGTCCCAAAATTATTTCAATACTTTTCGGTACTTTTCGATATTTTTCTAAATAAAGGGGAGCACAAAAAATTGCATTATTGGCTTTATTTTTACAAAACATCTTAGGGTACATTAAACATATGTTTCTTATTGCAAGTTTGTCCTTAAATAAAATAGTGAACATACAAGCCAACTTGTCTTTCATTAGTAAGTAAGCAAACAAAGGCTCCTAATTTAGTCTGCGGACATATGCAGTAACATATTGTGTTATTTTCCATTCTATAATTTTGTCAAAATTATTAAGGACAAGTGGTAGAAAATGAATTATTAATCTACCTGTTCATTTACTGTTAATATCTGCTTAATTTCTCTTTTAACATGTTCTATCTACACTTCTGTTAAAATGTAATAATCACTTATTCTTCTCTTGTTTGATACTTTACATTAGTTTTGGACGATGCCACACATTTGGGTATCAATCCGATACCAAGTCGTTACAGGATCATACATTGGTCATGTTCAACGTCCTCATGTGTCCAGGGACATATTTCCTGAGTTTATAAACATAATATACATTTTAAAATAATACGAAGAAGATGTTGTAAAGCCAAAACATATCGACGTAATCATAGTAGTATCGACTAGATACGTTCCTGTACTTGGTATCATTACAGTGGATGTTAGGTGTAGATCCACCAATGGCGTTTGTTTACATTTTGACGCCGGTACTTTTCAGAGGCGGTATAGTACCAAATATGATTAATTAGTATCGCGGTACTATACTAATACCGGTATACCGTACAATCCTAAAATTCACCAGACTATAAGCCGCAGATAAAAACCGGTACGTTTTTTATAAGGTTCAAGATGTTAATCAGAATAATTTTTCCTTGTACTTTGTAAACACTCTGAACAGTTTCTCTAAGTGGATCATTTAAATTAGCGAATAGACATCCATAGATTAGCTGCACCTTTGTATAAGCCGCAGGGTTCAAAGCTTGGGAAAAAAAGTAGCGGTTTATAATCCGGAAAATACAATCGTTTTATGAAGTAATGTAAAAAAATAATGTACAGTATTTACCTTGGAGAGTAGACTTTGATGGTATATCCTTCCAGCTACCTCTTTATCAAACACACCTTCAGCAGCTTTTCTATATTTTCATGGATACATGTACACCATTTGAAAATTGTTTTAACACTGGCAACAGACTCATTCTGCTTTAGTCACTTTCCTCCTGGTTGGAAAACAAATTTATGTCGATCGCTAGCTATAAGCTAATGCTAGCGGTTAAGACCAAATGTTTTGGTCGGATCTTACGGGGTTCATTTGCTACACCAAATATTGACGGGGATGTTGTATCTCACATTTTGCTCGGTGAGAGGCAGCTCTTGTCTTAAAACACTCTTATACTAAGTTGAGTTACCACTGTCTACTGATACTGTACAGCATTTCATGTCTGATACTGACATCAACATCCTGTATCCTTCTTCTGTAGGACTTTGACCCAGTTTTGAATGGCTGGATTGATGAGTGCTTGACATTCAAGCGTGTTAAAGATCAAACAAAGTGTGTAAAATCAGTTGTTGTATTGTTTGAATAGACTTAGTGGAAGTGCTTCGGCGAGCGATTGTTCTTTCTGTCGTCATTGTCGGTGTCAGCTTGGTGGGCGCTTACCCAAATTAGACACCACAGATGCGGTGAGGTCAACATGGTGGTCCTTGACAGCTGCAGTTAAAGCCAGGTTACACTTGAGTCTAGGAATGTCATTGTCATTTTGGTAAAAATACCCCAAGCAAATATTTTCACATGAACGGCTGCATTACTTCCACTTCGAATTTCAGCTTTTACTCATTTCTAAATTGGTCCTAAGTTGTTTGGGATCCTTCCTGCCTTTATCTAAGCTAGGTCAACAATCCCTCACTCTTGATTCATATTTAGCACATGCATGTGGAGAATACTCCCATACTGTAGTAAGAGTATTTCCCACATATACAGCATGTTCATAGGAGCGTTTAGTAGAAGGCTTTTAAACAGCCGTAAAAAGAAGCGGCTTGGAAGCGTGCAGATCTCACCCTGAACCCTAGTTAGCTTGGACTAGCGGGAGTCATGGCAACATGTCGTGACAGTACGTGACGTGTGTAGAAGGTGCGCTTGTCTGTCTGTGAGAAGGAGACACAGGAAAGAGCGAGGAGAGCCTGTAGTGTAATGCCCGCAGCTAAAAGCAGCTGCGTGAGAACGTATACTCGAATATCACGATATAGTCATTTTCTATATCGCACAGAGACAAACCCGCAATATATCGCGTGTATCGATATATCGCCCAGCCCTACTACCATGTATACCTTTTGGTAAGTGACATCACTAAAATACAAGGATAGACCAACCTTCCGTGTTTATTGGACAATATTTATTTTAAATAAATGCGTTGCAGGACCGCTTGTATCTGACATTTAGTATGGTATCTGACATTTAATATGATATTTATGATGGTATCAGACCCAGTGGTGTGCCGTCAGGGCCAGCAAGGCCTTCTCTGCTGGCCTAACATAACCAGAAATCATGATCATAATTAAAGATAAAAGTAATTTTTAATTTACTTTCCCTAAATATCTAAAAGTATTCATATTCTCTTCATGTCATGTTATGCTCCTTCCAGAGCTGTTGTTTTTAGTTTATAGTTTTTATCCAATCAGAATTCAGCTAGCTTATGTTGCCATGCTGTACCAAATCTGCCCGAAGCCTTCAGAATCAACAATGCGGGCGTCAGTGCGCTGTGAGTGAACGGGCACAACCATTTGACAGGCAGTTGCGATAGCCAATCAGATCACGAGTTGTTGTCAGTAAGGCCTTCTAGCTGGCCTAAGGCAGATATATACTGTGATGTTATGAGCTAGATAACATAAGAACTCCATTACCCAGCATGCCACAGTAGTGAAGACTATGCGCAGTAGCCCCCAGCGGGATGTTTTTGATGAGCACCTTGTGGAGTAAACTTTAAGAAGTCAGCCAACACGCCTCGTCTGCATCTTTTATGATTAGACAAGACAACACATATATTTGCAAGGCCATTTTCAAGAAGAATATTTAAAGAGAAACTACATCTTGTGAGACCATGTCGGCCAACCCCGGAAGCTCGAATGGGTTCTACAGATTGTGAATTCAGATATTTTATTTCTTGATTTTTTCACGTTTAATATGTTTTTTGAAATTTTTAATTTTGACGGTAGCACATAAGATATGTTTATTGATTTTTAAATGCGCCAGAAAATAATCCGTTTTGTACAATGTTGGTGGTGATTCAATGCCCAGTAGTGCGTAAATGTGTTTCTGTATGGTATTTCTCCAGCAATGGTCATGTGGTGACATAAATGATGGTATTTTGAGAGGTAATCTTTGAAGTTAAACATCACTGAAGGCCTAGGTGGGAAACGCACGGCCCGCCACTGATCAGACCGATATCGATATAGGATGGGGACGCCTCTAATACAAATACATTGCCCAGAAGTAGGGATGTCCGATAATGGCTTTTTGCCGATATCCGATATTCCGATATTGTCCAACTCTTAATTATTACCGATATTAACGATACCGATATCAACCGATACCGATATATACAGTCGTGGAATTCACACATTATTGTGCCTAATTTGAACAACCAGGTATGGTGAAGATAAAGTCCTTTTAAAAAAAAAAAAAAAAAATAAGATAAATAAATTAAAAACATTTTCTTGAATAAAAAAGAAAGTAAAACAATATAAAAACAGTTACATAGAAACTAGTAATTAATGAAAATGAGTAAAATTAACTGTTAAAGGTTAGTACTATTAGTGGACCAGCAGCACGCACAATCATGTGTGCTTACAGACTGTATCCCTTGCAGACTATGTTGATATATAATGTAGGAACCAGAATATTAATAACAGAAAGAAACAACCCTTTTGTGTGAATGAGGGAGGAGGGAGGTTTTTTGGGTTGGTGTACTAATTGTAAGTGTATCTTGTATTTTTCATGTTGATTTAATAAAAAATAAAAAATAAAAATAAATAAATAAAACGATACCGATAAAAAAACGAAACGATACCAATAATTTCCGATTAGGGATGTCCGATAATGGCTTTTTGCCGATATCCGATATGCCGATATTGTCCAACTCTTTAATTACCGATACCGATATCAACCGATACCGATATCAACCGATATATACAGTCGTGGAATTAACACATTATTATGCCTAATTTGGACAACCAGGTATGGTGAAGATAAGGTACTTTTTAAAAAAATTAATCAAATAAAATAAGATAGATAAATTAAAAACATTTTCTTGAATAAAAAAGAAAGTAAAACAATATAAAAACAGTTACATAGAAACTAGTAATTAATGAAAATTTGTAAAATTAACTGTAAAAGGTTAGTACTATTAGTGGACCAGCAGCACGCACAATCATGTGTGCTTACGGACTGTATCCCTTGCAGACCGTATTGATATATATTGATATATAATGTAGGAACCAGAATATTAATAACAGAAAGAAACAACCCTTTTGTGTGAATGAGTGTGAATGAGTGTAAATGGGGGAGGGAGTTTTTTTGGGTTGGTGCACTAATTGTAAGTGTATCTTGTGTTTTTTATGTGGATTTAATAAAAAAAACAAAACAAAAACAAAAAGCAAAAAAAACAAACCGATACGGATAATAAAAAAAACGATACCAATAATTTCCGATGTTACATTTTAACGCATATATCGGCCGATAATATCGGCAGACCGATATTATCGGACATCTCTATTTCCGATATTCCATTTCAAAGCATTTATAGGCCGATAATATCGGCAGGCCGATGTTATCGGACATCTCTACCCAGAAGAAAAGGTGAAGGTTCCGTATTCATTCGACTTTTTTTTTAAAGAATATTACAGGGCCCCCGATTTTAACGTATTGCATGTGTTTTGGGGGTTTGTGTGTATTTTGGACTGCCACTGTAGACTCCTCTTGAATTCAAGTTTCAAGTCTACACTTCAATCACTCGCTGGCAACTTTAGAGGCACATTTTTCCTGAAGCTTTTTGGTAAAATTCCGAATTGCACAACTTCAAAGTTTGCACTAAACATTTAGCAGGAGGCGTTTGTAGGTGTCTGGCATCGAGCACGTTATTGCTCACATCTGTTGGCCTCCGTTCACTCGCAGCCGACTCATCCCGGCAGAATGTTTGATTGTCCACATTGGTATCAATCTGAATCCTCTCAGCTATCATTTTTTTTTGGCGGATCGGAGCTCGGGGCCCACGTGGACCCGGCCTGCGAAGAGCTGGCAGATGTGTCTGAGTGGGTCTGTGTGTCCAGACGGGAGTACGATGAGACGTCCCAAACGGTCCTCTTATCAGCGGGGAGGATCCCGATAGGCATTCCTGCAAAGCTGGAGTTTATTTATGTGGGGGGCGGGAAGGTGTTGAGAGGAGGGGCGAGGGGGCGACCCTCCACACGTGAGCAGGGGGCAGCGGTCAGCAATAAATCAAAAACGCAAACAAAGGCCTGACATTGGATATGCCCAGCTTACAGCCCATTAGAGCACCTGCCAATGTCACACAAGGCAGGGACTTTATCGCAGGTCACATGACCCGCCCTCTCACATCGAATTCATGTTGATTAAACTGCAGTGAAATTTTTTATGTTTTTTTTTTTTTTTAGTCAAACTTGGCAAAGACACAAAGATGGGGCTCGGTGTTGTTTTAGTTTTTCCTTTCGCGCCAAACTCTTCTTATCTTACTCCAAAAATGCCTGACTTTGACGTTTCCTTGCCAGTGCTAACTTCCCTCTCCCTGTGTTTGACCACAGCGGCCCCCGAATTTCCCGTTGTGGGTCTGCACACACACACACACACACACACACACACATGCACACGAGCATAATGGATGTCTATATTGGGAATGCCTGTGGCTGTAGTGTGTGTGTGTGTGTGTGTGTGATATTCATGACAATAGTGCATTCATCCTCAGCGTTATAATAACACACGTCTGCTTGCTTCCTTTCTCCTATTTGTTTAAACACACAATTGTGTTCATTCACATTAAAACCAAATCAGATAAAACAGAATGAAAGTAAAACGGCTGAAAGTACAGCAATCATATAACTCTCCAAGCATGAATGAACCAGGATGGAAATCTCACTGATTTATTTTCCCTGAACGCAACAATGGGCCATTGTAGAGAACCGTCATTATTTCCCTCCACGAGCTACGTTTCGCGCCGTCAAGCCTCATTCAATTACGAGTTGCAAAGAGTTGAGGATATGTAAGAGTTGTAGATATCTTTTTATAGATCACTCAACTGAAAGGAAGAAGCTGGGAAAAGATAAACAATCACCAACATGCACGCAGTTCTGTTTTCGAAGGATCAGATTGCACGATCATTTGTCATCTAAAACTCTTTAAGGGGCCACGTGAAGTGAAAATCCATCTTTCCGAGCTGCATGGAGGTCCATAGTTTGAATGTTGTACATGTCTGTCTTATGACTTCCTCCCACAGACCAAAAACATGAACGTTATGTTCAAAACTGACTGCAGCCATTTTATAATACTAAAAATGCAATAAGTAGGCATTGAAAGAATATTATTGTGGAGTTGTACATGAACATTTTTTAAATGTATCTTTTCTGCATTTTCACCCGTGGTGGACAGCTTGTCCCACGCTGGTGCTCTTTGTTTTTGATACTCTGCTTGGTACCTAATAAAGGGACCTTCCACTTGCACACCGCCTACCTTCTCGGCATCCTAGGATCACGCCAACAATCGGCGTAATTTTTTGCCATATTTTTGTTGTTTTACTCCATTATACTATATATTAGACTATAAAAATGGGACCCAGTACCTCCCTGCTTGGCACTCAGCATCAAGGCTTGGAATTGGGGGTTAAATCACCAAAATAACTCCCGAGTGCGGCCACCGCTGCTGCTCACTGCTCCCCTCACCTCCCAGGGGGTGGAACAAAGGAATGGGTCAAATGCAGAGAGTAATTTGACTATCAGTGGTATTTATTATCCATGATTTTTCCGAAGATAGTTTTTTCATATTAAATTTAAAAAAAAAAGTTGTCCCATTCTTTCACAGGTGTGCGATACACCGCCAGTTTTTAAATAATACCCCAAAGCTAAACAACACATAAAAGGCCTTTATTTTTAAAGGCATAACAACATTTTGGATTCATATTTTTATTTCCTTTCCTAAAATCTCTCAAACAAAAATTCCAAACATGTAATATTCTTTTTTTTCCTTCTCATTTTAACCTTTTAAAGGCTGTTTTTCCCTCTGTAATATGCTGTATTCAGCATTAATGGTGCAGTACAACACGCTGCATAGATAAGCAAAGATTACAATGCTCAGATTTTTAAAGATTTTTTATCATGAAACCTCCCTAATAAAATAAAATACAAAAATAAATAAAATAAAATATGAATAAATAAAATCAAGGAAAAATACCCAATATAAAAATACAATTATGAAAGTAACAAAGAATAACACAAAAACAACAGGTCATGAAGATGACGGTGGTTCAGTCAGGTAAAATAAATTCATGCATAAGATAAAATAAATATTATACAATGGCGACTTCTAATATAACAATCCAGAATTCTCAGACTCCTGGTGTTCAGTAAATCTATGATGGAAATCAGGGGATTTCACATTTGATTAAACTAGTGAACGTTTAAGAAAAAAATCATAGCTTTTCCAGCTCTAATTTGTACGACACTTCCCCAATACATCGATCATAAAATGGAGGCAGAGCATGTTTTCAGTTTAGCAAGATGGAACGCCTTGCCCAAAGTCAAATGTCATTATTGTCAATGAGTTTTGTAATTGTATAACATAAGTTATTTTACGAATTTAAACATATGACATTATCTGATCAAAAGTCCTTCAAAAGGGTCAACATTAAAAAAAAAAACATTAAATGTTTGATAGTTTTTGTTAAGGACTGAGGTGTATTGAGAAATTTGAGAAAAAAAAGAAGTGTAAAACAAAAACAAAAAAAAAATCCTAAATGTTTTACACTCTTCAAGGACTTTTATGTCCCGTTTGGCTCTAAAAATAACTAAAATAGAAAATTCCCCAATCAATATATATTACTACAAAATATATGAAATGTATTAATTCATGTAATGTAGTAATTAATTAATTAATTTTGAATAAAGAAATATACATATGCAAAAATGTTTAAAAAAAAAAAAATTGGGGAAAACATTTTGACAAAAATGACCTAATCCTTTTGGCATTTCAATAATTTAATACAACTATTTAAGAGCTTGAACAAGCAAATCAAATATGCCATATATACCTGAGATCAGCTATCCCAATTTCTTTCGTCCATCGTTATTTCACAAGTTATTGCGAATAGCCTTTTATTCATACATTATACAATAATTGTGACTATTTATTAACATTTTATATGTGTTCATTTTAACATATTTATTTATTAGTTTGACTATTTTACACTGGGCAGCACGGTGGGAGAGGGGTTAGTGCGTCTGCCTCACAATACGAAGGTCCTGAGCAGTCCTGGGTTCAATCCCGGGCTCTGGATCTTTCTGTGTGGAGTTTGCATGTTCTCCCCGTGACTGCGTGGGTTCCCTCCGGGTACTCCGGCTTCCTCCCGCCTCCAAAGACATGCACCTGGGGATAGGTTGATTGGCAACACTAAATTGGCCCTAGTGTGTGACTGTGAGTGTGAATGTTGTCTGTCTATCTGTGTTGGCCCTGTGATGAGGTGGCGACTTGTCCAGGGTGTACCCCGCCTTCCGCCCGATTGTAGTTGAGATAGGCTCCAGCGCCCCCCGCGACCCCGAAGGGATTAAGCGGTAGAAAATGGATGGATGGATGGATATTTTACACTTTTTTTTCATTTTCTTTCATCATATATGCTTTCTATCCACTCTTAGATAGGTAAAATGTGTGTGTATATATATATATATATATATATATATATATATATATATATATATATATATATATATATATATAGTTACATATATACTTGTATATAAATGCTTAAATCCATATCCATCTATCTATATATATTTATAAAATACATTTCTTTTATAATGTAAAATGTGTATATATTAGTATTTATATACATATGTTATATATATATATTTATATATATATATAGTTTTATATATATATACACATACACATAAATACATATGTATTTATATAAAATACATATATTTTATCTTGTAATGTAAAATAAAATATAGTATAATACTATTTCAATAGTATATGTAATAACAAATATATTATTTGTACTTCTTTTTGTGCCAGTGTAAACATGTGGTGTTCGCCAATGTAACTTGGTGAGCATATTGGAAACTATTCTCTCGGATTAAATGTTTGTATATTCTAGTATAGCGTGCACTATTAAGGGTTTAAAAAGAAACCACCCATGGTGATGAATCTGATATGAATTAGAAATTGTTAGTAGGACACAGTGAAAAGTGTGTTGGTGACAACACAACAAGCACAGTACGAATGACAAATTATGCTTCATAGGGAAACTGGAATAGCATTTTTTCCACCACTTTTGTACAAGCAGCCTAATGTTCCAGCACCCTTTTGCTCAGGAGCAGAAAACAGAGGCTGGTTATGAGACAAAAAACAATGAGACAATGTGTGCCAGTTGTACAGAGCATTCCACTCACTGATTCAAGAGGCTAAATTCACCAAATTGCCTCATTAGAGGTGTAAAAACACTTTACTCTGTGGTTAAGATGACTATTGTGTTCGTGCGAGGCAACCATAAACATTCCACTCGGGTTCGTCTTGCAGCAATATTCCATCTGCTAATATTACTACAGCAGCGTTCATGCTCTTTGGGAAAGACGCTTTCTGTCTTTAAGTCAGTGGATTGTCTAATAACTCCAAGTGGAAGACCTTGTGTGTGTGTGTGTGTGTGTGTGTGTGTGTGTTCATCCATCAGCTTGCAAACACTCATGTGGCAAAGGGCGTGCATGGCCGCAGTTCTCAAAATAGGCCCGGGTCCTCCCCACTTTAATTAGAGAGGTTTCAAAAACCCTGATTTTAATTTTAGACCGGTAGCGTTTGGACCGCTTGTGCACACACACACACACACATGCACACACACTGGATCGGAGTTAAAACTGCACACTTTTCCTATGAATAAATCTGATAGGTCACACATGCATCTGAGTGTAGAGACACACACGCCACCACAAACCACAAAGGCTTGCTGCCTATAGCTGAGCACAATGCAGCGCTCCTTATAATAAGTGGGTGTGCATATCAAGTGCAGGAGCTCACTCCCTGCAATTGTAGAGATGGTCATGAGAACCTGTGGAGTTGGAGCACATCTGTTAAGATAGCACTCAGGAGGTTTGGTGCAAATCCACGTAGAAAGAGAGGGTTTCATTTTCTGTTATAAATAGGGACGTGCCGATCGATCGGCCACCGTTCAGTATCGGATGATTTTGATTAAAATGTACTTGATCGCCATTGTCAATGTCAAACACGAATGCCAATATTTTATTCATTTTTAGTCCCCCTGCTGAGAAGCTGGCAGCTAATTATGTGCCTCCATACACTCCCTTAAGGTAATAATAATCACCTCCATCATGGCTCATAAACTGCATTTCCTAACATTCCTGAAGTAATATTATCACTGGAGGACGAGGCTAAACATGTAACACACCGAGCGCAAGCCAGGAGCAGGCATGCTGACCGCTAAGCTAACGTGAAACAACAGAAGAACTATGTTTTTTGTAAAGTTTGATTGATCTCCGGTGCTCATTCAGTCCGCTACTCTGCTACTTTGTGTTCTTTTTAAGTCTTTTTGTTTAGCCTTTTACGGTATTTTTCTGGCTTTGCTAGATCAATATGAGGCGAAAGAAAGCAATGTACAAACGATGTGTGGTTTTTAAACATTCAGGAAGTATCCACGGCGTTGTCGAAACTGCCCCAAACCCCATCCCTTCTGCAGGGCGCCAGGAAGTTTAACCCACAAGGCAAAGTGGATTCTATTTTATTTTTAGTTAAGCATTGTAGCGGCCTGGCTGTTAAAGTTAAGGAGTTTTGTGATTTAAACTGAGTGCACCACAAGGCAGTATGTGTGCGTGTTGGCAGGGCGACTGAAAATATAGATAGATTAGCTAGTTGTTGTTGTTTTAAATTTGCTATGAAATAGAAAGTTGATCCATCAATCCCTTGTATTGTTTGCTTGAGATTAGAGATGTCCGATAATGGCTTTTTTGCCGATATCCGATATTCCGATATTGTCCAACTCTTAATTACCGATACTGATATCAACCGATACCGATATATACAGTTGTGGAATTAACACATTATTATGCCTAATTTTGTTGTGATGCCCAGCTGGATGCATTAAACAACGTAACAAGGTTTTCCAAAATAAGAGAACAACTTTAACTCAAGTTTTGGAAAAAAGTGCCAACATGGCACTGCCATATTTATTATTGAAGTCACAAAGTGCATTATTTTTTTAAACATGCCTCAAAACAGCAGCTTGGAATTTGGGACATGCTCTCCCTGAGAGAGCATGAGGAGGTTGAGGTGGGCGGGGTTAGGGGGGGGGGGCTGAAGTGGGGGGGGGGGGCTTAGGGGGTTAAGGGGGTGTATATTGTAGCGTCCCGGAAGATTTAGTGCTGCAAGGGGTTCTGGGTATTTGTTGTGTTGTGTTTATGTTGTGTTACGGTGCGGATGTTCTCCCGAAATGTCTTTGTCATTCTTGTTTGGTGTGTGGTCACAGTGTGGCGCATATTTGTAACAGTGTTAAAGTTGTTTATACGGCCAACCTCAGTGTGACCTGTATGGCTGTTGACCAAGTATGCATTGCATTCACTTGTGAGTGTGTCAACAGCCGTAGATATTATGTGACTGGGCCGGCACGCAAAGGAAGTGCCTTTAAGGTTTATTAGCGCTCTGTACTTCTCCCTACGTCCGTGTACACAGCAGCGTTTTAAAAAGTCATACATTTTACTTTTTGAAACCGATACAGATAATTTCCGATATTACAATTTAAAGCATTTATTGGCCGATAGTATCGGCAGTCCGATATTATCAGACATCCCTACTTGAGATACATAATGTATAGCACTTTTTTGTGTTGAAAGTGTACAAACCTTTTCTAAAATGTGGACTTTTGTCAAAGCTGGATGCCATTTTTTATGTTTACATTGTTTCTTATGTAGACATTTTCTTCAATATGCAAACTATTCTCTTTACAAACTCCGTTCAAGAACTAATTCATTTTGTAAATTGAGCTTCCATAGTGTTATACTTGATAAGGATGTTTTCTTTCTTCTACCGTTCCAACATCTACTCCTTCTAATTGTATTTGTGTTTCAATATGTATTTTACATTTTCCAAATAAAGGTTTTTAGTTTCCACACACATACAGTATTACAAGTGGGTGCACTCCTTAACTACATCTCAGAAAATGTGAATATCACGACATTGTTTGATATTTTCTGCCACTTGTTTCCGAAAGTGATCAGTGTAACACCTACAATACTGGGAGGAAATACAGCATGACCGTTTAGCACTTGCAATGTGATTTATCAAATCTGAAACTGTTTGCGTCTATATTTGACATGTTTTGCGAAAGTACAAGCAAACTGGCATAGTTAGGCACAAATGGATGTGCCACGGTCATAATAACAAGGAGGAGGAAATCGGTGCAATGAAAGACGACTGAGAGGGAGAATCCTTTGTGCGTGCGTCAACATATTTGGACTGTCAGAAAAAAGAGATATATTAGACCCATCCAATGTTCCCTCTAATTTTTCATGTGTGTGAGCAAACGCACAAACACCCTGAGCATTCAGTGGAATACAGACGTGCACACTGTGGTCATACCAGCAGCACATTTGTCTCAACATAACAATTTAAATGACTTATTATTATAATCAAGTGACAGTAGTCAATTTCAAGAGATTATTTTCTAATATATGTGATTTGGCTCACTTAGATATTGTTTTTTTTTTTAATCAGCTATGCACTATAGTATTTTATGCCTGGGTGGGGGTCCTGCTTTGGAAAGATTGTGTACCCCTTTCAGAGATCACATTTGGTTCCCCTTAAAACATTCACATGTTGCATGAGATGAAGTGCTTATTAACTTTCTGTCCGTAAAATAAATATTTTTATTAGCAATTATGTAGTCCTGTAACATCATTTCATGATTAATATCCAAAAAATAACATTCTTAACAAATGACAGTAGAATAAGCACACTGATTGAGGAGTCATAGTAAAACGACCTGAAATTTACACTTTACGTGTAGTGTTGGAGTTGTCCAACTTTTTGTGTGGCCATAAACGCACCAGTGGCTAATTGCCATAGTGTATGTGTTGGTGCAGGTGAGAGAGAGAGCAAGCGGCTGCTGTTGATATAATAGATGACAAAGAGTTGCTTTTGGCTTGGTTTGTACGGTAGACAACGACCAGTTTTGCTAGATAAAAGTATTTTACACATTGTTTTGGTGTGGTTATGGCCGACAAACAATTTCGCTAAATAAAGGGACCGATGGAATTCCTGTCCTCCTTTAAGTGTCTCCACAGACGTTACAATAATTTAAGTGTTGACAAACATCGTTTTTATCTGTTGTTGCCGCCTTTCGTCACCGGTTACTCACAGTTGCATTGCAAAATCATACAAAACAAACAATTTGTTTATTTTGTATAGAGTGGGACTTGATTTTTTTGCGCGGCATAGATTTGCTGTGCGCAGAGGACGCGTGAGCAGTGCGCAATTGCGCAGGTGCGCACCTTAGAGGGAACGTTGGACCCATCCTCTATGAACAATGTAATTTTATAGCTGCTGGATGACAAACATTGACCTGTATGTTGATAAATACACTAAATGTTCTGGTATCTGGATCATTCTAGAGTATCATCAGAGTTAGTGCTGGTTAGCACCTCCAAGAATGAAACTTTGGCATGCTAAGAAGTTGTCTAGATCGCTTCTTTTCGGCACAGATTAAACTGGAGTTGTGCGCTGCATGTTCCACAACATAGCAAACACCACAGCTTGGAGTATGATGCCATGGATCCACACAGTTGTGTACAGATCACCCACAACACACCCACTTATAGTTCATGCAATTTTACAGTTTGCACATGCGTATATTTTGGGATCTTAGTAGATCAGGCCCATTTTAAGAATTCATTTCTTATAAGTTAGATTGTTATGGCTTACAAATAACAACAACCCAACATTCAGTGGCTCAGAAAACTTGTAAAAAAAGTTTACTATTTGAAAGCCGTGGTGTCACAAACTGATCAACTAAAGTATTTCAAAACACCTGTAAAGTTTTTCCTGAGACTTTAAACTAAGGATGTCCGATAATATCGGACTGCCGATATTATCAGCCGATAAATGCTTTAAAATGTAATATCGTAAATTATCGGTAACGGTTTCAAAATGATCGGTATTGGTTTAAAAAAGTAAAATTTAAGACTTTTTAAAACGCCGCTGTGTACACGGACGTACGGAGAAGTACAGAGCACCAATAAACCTTAAAGGCACTGCTTTTGCGTGCCGGCCCAATCACATAATATCTACGGCTTTTCACACACAGAAATGAATGCAAGGCATACTTGATCAAAAGCCATACAGGTCACACTGAGGGTGACCGTATAAACAACTTTAACACTGTTACAAATATGCGCCACACTATGAACCCACACCAAACAAGAATGACAAAGACATTTCGGGAGAACATCCGCACCGTAACACAACATAAACACAACAAATACCCAGAACCCCTTGCAGCACTAAATCTTCCGGGACGCTACAATATACACCCCCCGCTACCCCCTAAGCCCCCCCCCCCACTTCAGCCCCCCCCTAACCCCGCCCACCTCAACCTCCTCATGCTCTCTCAGGGAGAGCATGTCCCAAATTCCAAGCTGCTGTTTTGAGGCATGTTAAAAAAAATAATGCTCTTTGTGACTTCAATAAGTTGGCATTTTTTTCCATAACTTGAGTTGATTTATTTTGGAAAACCTTGTTACATTGTTTCATGCAGTGGTGTCCAAAGTGCGGCCCGGGGGCCATTTGCGGCCCGCAGGTAATTTTTTAACGGCCCCACGGCACATTCTAAAAATACGATGAAAAAAAAACAAAACATAAAAAGTGGTATAAAAGAGCAAACAGGTGAAATGTAACAAGAAAATGTTGCATTATTTACTCTAATAACACAAAGCTGCCATGCAGGCTGTTTCTTTCTTTAAAAAATAATAATGAATCAAAATCAATGTCATTATGAATTATTGACTCCATTTACTTCACATTAAATATTCCACTTGGAGATATTTTGTGGGGAAAATGTTGCATATTTTTTGGTTGCCATTTAAAAAACATAGTTTTTTTAAAGAAGGGCCTAACGAACAAACAAAAAACATAAACAACAATAAAACTTATAATTGACGGATAGATCTGAAGTTGATCTTGAGACTATTGTGGTAAAAGTTAAAAAAAATGTTGGATTTATTTTTTTAAACTTTACTGAGCAGTACCCTTTTGAATCCCCAATAATTTTAGTGGGACTTTTTTTTTTTTAAGTGTCATTGCTCAAAAAAATAATGAATTAAAATCAATGTTGTTATGAGTTATTGACCTTTTTAAGACTTCAATTATTATATAATCTCAAATATTCCACTTTAAAATTTTATTGGGGGAAAATATTGCATATTTTGTGTTTTTTTCCATAAAAAAACACGGTTTTCCTTGACAAAAATGGCATACAACTTAAATCTTTAAAAGCGTTATATTGACAGATAGACCTAATGTTGATCTAGAGATTTAAACCTTGAATAATAATAATAATAATAATACTAAATAATGACACATTTGTAATATTTTTGTGGACCAAAACCTTTTGGGGTCCCCGGGATCAAGTCTGAGTGGAGGCCTAAATGTATCTTTTTTATACATATATTGTATTGGTTTTTAAAATAAAAAATATCAAAATGGCCCCCGCTTGCTTTGATTTTTCAGTGTGCGGCCCTCAGTGGAAAAAGTTTGGACACCCCTGGTTTAATGCATCCAGCGGGGCATCACAACAAAATTAGGCATAATAATGTGTTAATTCCACGACTGTATATATCGGTATCGGTTGATATCGGAATCTTTAATTAAGAGTTGGACAATATCGGAATATCGGATATGGGCGAAAAAGCCATTATCGGACATCTCTGCGGTCTCTCAGTCTGAGGCTGTAGGCTACACAATTGTGGGGAAGACTGCTGACATGACAGTTGTGCAGAAGTCATTAGCCACGTGTACATGGACAACAAATATTTAATCTGATCATAATTCGGATTAGAATGTTACTGTGTACATGTACCCTGAAAAAAAATATCTGATTAGGACGTGCATTTTCATGCATCACACCTTAAATCGGAATACTTTACTTTTACATCTTTTGGACGAGTTTGCCCATTGCAGGTGCTAAAGAAGCAGTCGACTGCCATTGTGAACAGCTTTGTGCATTTCTGCTTGTCCGACATTAAATTTCCCATTTTTTCCTTCCTACTTTTGTTTTACCTCTCTTTTTGAAATGTAGCTGTTCTGTGCCATTTATGTTGCGATATGTATGCGTTTCCGCACGTCTTCATGTTACGACGTTGCGTGTATGTGTCTGAGGCTAGCAGTTGGCACTTGGATTAGCTGTAAGGCCGTGAATAAAACAGCGCCTTAAGACGACAACCGGATCCCTCCTTTTATTGTTACATCGACACATGACACTCTCTGGAGTGTCATGCCATGCTTTTGTTTTTGATAGTCTCGTTTTAAAGCAGCAAACTCAAGAGCATATAACGTTACTTCTGTGCGTGTCGAATGGGGGGAGACAGCAGCAAGACAATCGCTTCATTCCGAGACTTTTAAATTTAGTCCCACCTCTACCACCAAAGTATAGCTGACATTAAAGGCATGCGCAGTAAGGATAATTCTAACACAAATTTTAGAAGATGTGTTTTCATGTGCTACAATGCCAATGACTATTGACATCAACCACCCGTCTCAATCGAAATTAAATTTTGATCCAAACGTGTGTGATCGGGTCAGAATATTCCGAATGGCGTGTTTACATGAAGGATTTTTATCCAGGTTAGGCTTTTAATCAGAATAAATGTGCACATAGCTACTGACAAGGAAAGTAAACCCCTAAATATGATTGCAGGAAAAGCTGGTAGTTCACAGATTGGAGTATCCAACCTTATTTGTAGAAATCTCAGCGAAATCAAAAAGGTGCAGCAGTGAAGGGGATAATCACAGCCTTGGGAGGATTGTCAAGTGAAATCCTTTCAAGAATTTGTTGGCTTTGGCTTCACAAGGAGTGGACTGAGGCAGCAGTTAGCGCATCAAAAGTGACTATGTACAGACCTATCCCAGACATGCGCTATAATGTTGCATTCCTTTTGTCATCCGAAGTGTCTTACAGCACCTGGGCCGTAGCCCAACAATGGGCCACGGCCCTATGATTAAGAAGTACTGCCGTTATCATTGCAAAATTAGGCCCATCAAGTGTTTCAAAACATACATTTCAGAAGCCTGACGTTTTTGTTTCAAATATCTACGCTGCTTTTATATGACAGTCTGGGTGCGGATTTTTGTGTTTTTTAGTGTCTTTTCCTGTCTTGCGCTCTTACTTTTGTGCTACTTCCTGTTTTGTGGTTTGTTTTGCAGTAACTTTTCCCCTGCTTCAGAGTGCTATGCTCTTCACCTGTTCCTTGTTGGCAATCAAAAGGCTCACCTGTCCCTGATTGCCAATCCGGGGTGTTTATATACCAGTGTCACCTGCCTCTCGACACCGGTTCATTGTTTTCTATATGCCACAGTGTGTGTTTTGGTTCATTTTTACATGTCCCTTTTTCTTTCTATTTAAAGAACCTTTTTATCTGCACAACGGTTGTTATCTTTGCATCCTGGGGTCACGCCAAACACCATGCCATGCTTTGACAGTTTTATGTACCGTATTTTTCGGAGTATAAGTCGCACTGGCCGAAAATGCATAATAAAGAAGGAAAAAAACATATTTAAGTCGCACTGGAGTATAAATCACATTTTTTGGGGAAATGTATTTGATAAAACCCAACACCAAGAATAGACATTTGAAAGGCAATTTAAAATAAATAAAGAATAGTGAACAACAGGCTGAATAAGTGTACCTTATATGACGCATAAATAACCAACTGAGAACGTGCCTGGTATGTTAACGTAACATATTATGGTAAGAGTCATTCAAATAACTATAACATATAGAACATGCTATACGTTTACCAAACAATCTGTCACTCCTAATCGCTAAATCCAATGAAATCTTATACGTCTAGTCTCTTACGTGAATGAGCTAAATAATATTATTTGATATTTTACGGTAATGTGTTAATAATTTCACACATAAGTCGCTCCTGAGTATAAGTCGCACCCCCGGCCAAACTATGAAAAAAACTGCAACCTATAGTCCGAAAAATACGGTAATATTCCAATTTTCTAAGACATTAATATTGAGTTTTCATTATCTGTAAGCTACAACCATCTTGGAATATGTCACTCTGTGTGTAACAAATCTATATCAAATATTGGTTTCACTTTCTTAAAGCAAAAAAATATTGAACTTTTTCATATTTTTCACATGTAAAGTTGTAGAATCATTTGGTTCTATGCAAAACTTTCACCAAAAATACATACTCTGTTTAATATTTTTGGATTGAATATGGCAGAAAATTAAGTTTTAGCATACAGTAATAGTCCAATCAAAGTCAACAAGAATCGTAGAGTCTGTGTTTCCAGAGTGTCACTGAATGCACCACACTGCAACAACAATCAAGGGTAATATGCCGCTTATCCGTCGCCCTTAGTAGTTTTCTACATCGCTTTAGTAGCAGAGATGAAATTCTGTCGCGCTAAGAGAGCTACAATACAAGCGTCGCTTGCGGTCCGCCACTTTAAATGTACCTGACACGCTCATATTAGTTCCACTTTGTATTGTTCCTTGTCTTTGATAAATGTATGTCGAATACATTTCATTCATAATTGTATGCGTTTTGCTTTGTTTTCTAAATGTAAAACTATAATTATAGTGTTTGGAACAGATTGATAATAAATAATGTAAATCTAATAATCGATCAGTCAATCAATCAAAATGTATATATATATTGCTTCACATATATCTAAAAAAATGCCTTTTTTTAGATATATGCATACTAGTTCTAGCTATTAGGCTGTTGTAGTTTTTATTTTTATTTATTTTTATTATCTTTTTATTTTAATTTTATTTTTTTTAATACACTGTAGCACTTTGAGGTTGTTTACTCAATGGAAAGTGCTTTTTACAAATAAAATCTATTATTATTATTATTATTCACAGGAAAAAAAGCAGTAAAAGATGAAAACACACACGCACAGACACACACACACACACACACACACACACACACACACACACACACACACACACACACACACACCTACATACACGCAAATCTATTGACAATAACAAAACATGGCATGGCCCTGAGGATTGAGGAAAATTCCACCTTTGAGGGGTACGCACTGTAGAATAACTAAAATTAAAGCCATTTTAAAAAATAGTATGAAACACATTATAGAATATAAATAATACATGAATAAATTAATATAAATATAACATTGATAGAATAATAGTAGTAATAGTTGCAATAAATAAAATGGAAAATAACACAATAAAAAAATTAAAAAAAAAAAAATATATATATATATATATATATATATATATATATATATATATATATATATATATATATATATATATATATATATATATATATATATATATATATATATATATATATAAAAATAGATATAAGAAATAAGAAGAATTTAACATGATCAGTAAAAAGCCTAATTAAAAGGTGTGTCTTTAACTTTTTAAAAATAAATACAAATTCAACGGTTTCTGCAGTCCTGAGGCTCTCCTGCAGGCTGTTCCACAGGTGTGGGCCATAGTGACGAAATGCCGCTTCACTGTGAGTCTTTGTTGTGGTATTTGGTAGAGATACAAGGCCAGTGTCAAAGTACCTCACAATCTGCAAGGGTTAATACGGTGAAAGCAGGTCAAATAGATAAGAAGGCGCAAGGCCGTTAAGACATTTAAAAACTAATAATTAGACCCTATAAAGCTGGTGTAATGTGCTCCCGCCCTCTGGTCCTCTGGAGGACATTGTTTTGGTTTTCAGACAATTTTGTTGATAACAAAAAATGGAGTTACTGAACCTTTTAAAAACAGATCTATATGTTAAACGCAGACCCCCTGACGTTTAATCAAGTTGGGCCCAAAGCAAGTGAACTTTACAGTAGAAAGTGAAAATAAATGTATCTGTCGTGAAGTAATCCTGCAAACAAACCAACAAACACAGAGAATTTTCCACTGCAGAATGCATGTCACTGGTCTCTCCTACACTTTCATGTGGTTTTTCAGAGGGCTGACTCACTTAAATCCAAATGATTTCACAACAAAATATTTAGCGTGCAATTACATGGATGCTCCTCTCCATGACAAGCACTAAACGGGCAGTGTTCTCCGGTGGTCTCTGCAAGGCCGCTGGTGGCTCAGAGACAAAGACCACATTGAAATATTGACATGCATTTGAGCTAAAGTGCCTGTGGTGCCGAGGGGCATTTAGTCCCTCTTTTACATCGAGTACACTGACTCTCAGAGGTCGCAAGGAGGCTCCCGGGATTTTAACGTATGTATTTTGACAAGGAAAGGGTTAAAGTGCTGAATAGTCTGCGCAGTCCGGAGGCCTCTTAGAAAGTACTTATTGTTACAAAGATGACACAACTGCCTTCTATTCTGGGATACCACTGCTCAGTCCACCATGCAAGACTCCATTAGAGAGATAAGGTGGAACAAGCCTGCCGAACAAAACAAATACGGAGAGATTCGCATCACGTCATGCACGACAACATGTTGGCATATTTGGAACAAACATGCCAACATGTCATTTATTATATATAGTTTTATTTTCTCTACACTTAAGTCACACACCATGCAGTGCTCCAAATGACAATCTGCTTCACCAAAACTATAATCAGCAAAAAGCCACTCCGTGTCTGGCCAAACCGCAGACATCAGAAGCAAAATCCAACATGTTATCTTCTGTTTAAATTCAACTGCAGATGGCTTCTTGTCTTTGGAGCACACACACACACACACACACACACACACACACACACACACACACACACACACACACACACACACACACACACACACACACACACACACACACACACACACACACACACACACACACACACACACACACACACACACACACACACACACACACACACGTTCTTGTATTTGTTACCTTCTTGAGACCTCTGCAAGGACCACCCTAATTTTGATAGATTTCACCACCAGGGGTGCAAATGAGATCTCAATTTTTTTATTTTTTTTGGTAATGTGCTTAAGGCCGATGACAAACGAGTCACGGACCACTGATGGCCCCTGTGGCGCAACACAGCTATAGAAGCCAACTGTTTATGGCCACTATAGTCGTAGTGTATTTATTCATCCTATGGTCACATATGGGATGCGGGTTGTCTTACGTCAGCATCGGAAGTCGTAAAATCCGCCGTTTACCTGGCGGTTATTTTGGGGGATGAATAGGGAAGTCCTTCTTTAGCTTGTTTTATCATATATTGCTGCCTTTGCACCCTGTCAATGTTTACTTTTGTATGCACATTAAATCAACAAAAAATCCGGACTTTGGAGCAATGTTCACGGACTCTAGTATTTGGCTCTCTATTACTGTAGATGCGATGGTTTTCTGTATTGGGACCATGATTTATGTCCTAACTTGTTCACCGGTCCTTATATGGAAGGTACTTTTTCTTTGATGTGTCAAAAAGGTTAGAAATACAACAACACACACACACACACACACACACACACACGCACACGCACACATTCTTGTATTTTTTACCTTCTTGAGACCTCCGAAAAATGCCTACCTCTTTAAGACCACCCTTTCTAGATATATAAAGATTTGTATTTACAACATTAATAATATATACAAACTATGCAAATATAAAAAAAGTACGCTTTTAGTTAATTTAAAAAATTGTGTTCGCAATTGTTTTTTAATCTTCATTATTTACTTCAAGTTATTACAGTATGTCTGTATATACATATTTTATTTTAATAATTTTGGCCTAAGGGGGCGCATTTCAATTTCTTACACACACTTGTTATTACATATGTTGGCCAGAGGGGAAGCATCTCAAATTTTTACACACACTTGTTATTTCATATGTCGACCCGAGGGGGAGCACTTTTAAAACCGACACACAGTCAATTTGAAAAATCCCACCTTTTTGGGACCACCCTCATTTTGATAGATTTTACCATCGGAGGTGCAAATGAGACATTCTCTATTAGATTTTCTAATTTTCAGTATTGGGACCATGATTTATGTCCTAACTTGTTCAGCGGTCCTCATATGGACGGTACTTTTCCTTGTTGATGTTTCAAGAAAGGTAGCAATACAAGAACACACACACACACACACTAAAATAGTACTAATAGTCTAATAACATCGATCACTTAATAGTGGATAATCACATGGTATAACTTGTCTTATATCTAAAGAGGAGCTCATAATGGAAAAATGGAGTGTGGTCTGTATAAAGTTGTTTAAAAATTCAACTGGTCCTAAAAGTACCTTGTTATTGTGCAACACTAATAGGTTCATATAATACAGTATAGCACCGCTGACAGACACTTACAATCATTGCGTTAATTGTTAGCTGGAAACTAGCATGCTAATCGCTAGCTGGCAACTGCTTCGCTAATTGCTAGTTGATAAATAGCGTGCTAATCTCTAGTTGCATCGAGTATGCTAATTTCTAGCAGGAAGCTAGCACGTTAAACACTAGCTGGAAACTGGTGTGCTAATCGCTAGCTGGGAGCTAGCATACTAATCACTATCTGGAAACTAGCATGTTAATCTAAAGATGACAACTCGCGTCTTATTCAATATCTGGCATCTAGCGTTTTAATCGCTATAGGTAACACTGTCGTGCTAATTGCTAGCTGACAACTAGTGTGCTCATTTCTAGTTTGCAACTACTGTATCGCACTAATCGCTAGCTTGCAGCTGGCGCGCTAAATGCTATCTGGCAAATAGCATGCTAATCTCTAGCTGCATCCAGTGTACCAATCCCCAGCAGGAAGTTATCACATTAAACACTAGCTGGAAACTTGCATGCTAATCACTAGCTGGCAACTGAAAAACTAATCGCTAGCTAGTAACTAGCTCGCCAATCGCTAGCTATTAACTAGAATACTAATCACTATCTGGAGACTAGCATGGTAATTGCTAGCTGGCGCTTGGTGCGCTAATCGCAAACTGACAACTAGCATCCTAATCATTATCTGGCATCTTGCGCCGCTAATTGCTAAATGACAACTAGCATTATACTTGCTAATTAACACTAGCATGCTAATTGCTAGCTGACAGCAAGTGTGCTAATTGCTGGTTGGCAATTACTGTACCCCACAAATTGCTAGCTGGCAACTGGTGCATGAATTGCTACTGACTACTAGCATGCAAATCTTTACCTGGCAACTAGGGCTACTCACTAGCTGGCTATGATCGTGCTAATCGTTAGCTTGTTCTTTTGGAGCTGCACGTGAAATAAGACATGAGGAGAGGCGGGGGAATCAAAAAGTACATTGTGCCGTGACATACACAAATCAAAGTAGTCACGCGATGCAGGCATGGATCCTTTTGGCCAGAACTGAATCACCTCTGAGGAAACTTCTATTATTTGCACGAGCATCATGGAGTCAGCACGCTAATTAAAAGGACTTTAATTCAGTCTCATGGAAAATGTCTCTCATTATCTGGCTCCTGTTGGTCTCTGGATGAGGTTCTGCTTTTATGGCTCTTCCAAGGGCTTTGCTCTTTCACCTCACGTGTGGTCCTCGAGTCTGAGAGACCAAATCTGGAGTTAACTGGTGTTTACACAGTGGCCCACTGGCGTGTTTTCACACTCTTTATTACACTAAAGCTGCGTCTCTCTGTCTCTGCTGAATGAGCTGTGGCCGCACTTTCTTTAATCATCAGCATCTTCAGCTTTTTTTTCACATCGCTCTACAAATTCATTAGGATTATTGCGGATTAACCTCATTAGGGTCATGGGTGAGCTGGAGCCTATCCCAGCTGACTTTGGCGAGGGGTGAGGTACACTCAAGACAGATACAGTCAGCCTCAAATTCTGGGCCCCCCCCCCGCCCCCACCCCCCCCCCCCCCCCCATGCACAAGACTCCTGAAGGGCCCCGCGTTGTCACACCGCACCCATACATACTTTATTATGCTAATAAAAAATGAAATAATTAATTGGATTTGGTTGAAACCAGCTATTTAAAACAAATAGAAAATATTTTTGTCTTATTAACGACGATATTGACCTATCCAAAACATATCTAGATAAACCTCCTTAAAAAATGTGTTTTTGTTAAAAAAAGTTTTGAAAATTATTGTTGATGGTTTTTGGATGTATTTTTTAAGCGACTTAGAGGCAGAATGGATTGCTACCCTTAACTGCATTGCTAGCCACCTAGTACGAGCCGATTACTACAAGTAAGATGCAAAAAACCCCAAAGCACTTTAGTCTTATTGTCTCATCAGGATTGTGAACGATAGGCAAAATTCCCCCCGAAAATTGCAGTTCCCCTTTAAAAGTGAGCTTTGATGCCGTTATGACATCTCTGTTTAATGTGAAGTGTTGCAGGTACAGTTTAGTCTTAGACATTATTAATTTGTTTCAAGCAATCCCATTATTGAACTTTCATGACAATAACAATAACAATACAAATGACAATAATGCAGTCTTTTTAAAAAAAATAAATTGCATATTTATATGCTGCATACACAATAGACAAAAAAACATTCATATTCATGTTCACACCTATGGACATAAATAAAGCATAAATCCCTCACTAAAAAAATTGTTATTTTGTGAGTCCCGCAGCTGCACTGCAATAATCTACAGTGCAGAATGTGTAAATATTTAAGAGCCACTCCGGCCAAGTGGAGTATGCACTTTACACACTAATGCATCTCATTCACGTATTAGAACAAATAACCTACGGTGGAGCATTTCCTGTATATGCTTCCACATTATAAATACCGTAAAAGATGGAGGATTCTGTCACCAAACCTGTAGTGGTAGCAGATGGGACCTCCTCTTGTGTTTGGCTTTAATAACCTTCTGGCTGCGGTTTGGACAAAGACATGTGCTTCTACACCGAGTTGTGATCTGGACAACTGTTGCTGCTGCTGTGCGCCACACTTCCCATCTACACCACACACGCAATGACCCACAACCAGAAGCAGCTGTTGAAAACATTTGACGGGCAGCTGCAGGTATGCACGCACGCACACACACACACACACACACACACACACACACACACACACACACACACACACACACACACACACACACACACACACACTCTTGTATTTCTTACCTTCTTGAGACCTCCGAAAAATGCCTACCTCTTTAGGACCACCCTTTATAGATATATAAAGATTTGTATTTACAACATTAATAATATATACATACTATGCAAATATAAAAAAGGTTGTTGTGGAAAATTAGTTGGAATTTCACAAGAAAAAGGTCACAATTTCACAAGAAAAACTTTTTGGCAGTATTACAATAAAAGTCGTAATTTTACCCAATGCAAGTCAACATTTTACAAGAAAAAATGAATATTTGTGCAATATTATGATAAAAGTTGGAATTTTACTCAATAACAGTTGCCATTTTACAAGAAAAGCTTAACATTTTGTCAATTTTATGAAAAGAGTCGTAATTTTAAAAGACAAAAGTCACAATTTTATAAGAAAACTTAAACTTTTTTGGCAATATTATAATAATAATCGGAATTTTACTTGGCAAATGTCACCATTTTGCATTAAAAGGTAATAATTGTACATAAGAAAGTAATCATTTTACGAGAAAATATTGCAATATTACAGAAACAGAAAGTATATGAGAAATTGTTCCCAATTTTATTAGAAAAAAGTTGACACAGTGTAAGAAAAAGACTGCTTTTAGTTAAAAAAAAATAAAAAAATGTTTGTTTGTTTGTTCGGAATTGGTTTTTAATCTTCATTATTTAGTTCAAGTTATTACAGTATGTCACCACCCTAATTTTGATAGATGTCAAATGAGACATTCTCTATTAGATGCAATGGTTTTACATATTGGGACAATGATTTATGTCCTAACTTGTTCACCGGTCCTCATATGGAAGGTACTTTTCCTTGTTGATGTCTCAAGAAGGGTAGAAATACAAGAACACACACACACACACACACACACACACACACACACACACACACACACACACACACACACACACACACACACACACACACACACACACACGCACGCAAACATTGGAGGTCTCCCCCTGCAGGGTTTTGGCCACAGACTGGATAGAACCAAGCAGTCGTATGAAGCTAAGTCATTAAATACTTTAGGCCTGAGACATTTAACTAAATTGCTTTGGGGGCCACTTTTCCAGAAAGCTAAAGACAAGAGGGCCAGACTTCTCCCATCATTAGTATTCTTTTTTTTTTTTGTATTTAGGAGAACCAGTGTCCTCTACAGTAAACATTTAATTTTGATGTATTTATTTTGTCCGTGTTACAGGAACACTCTGCTGTTTTCAATATTGTCTGTAAGACAGCACTATAGTGGTTTTAAGAATCTGCTGCAAAAATTTCAGCGATAACCTTTTTCTGATCATCGCAATGCCATTTGTGCGTAACTGTGCCAGTTTACAAGTACTTTTCAAATGTTCTAAATATAGACACAACACACAACAGTTGCAGCTTTGATAAATCACAATGCGAGTGCTAAATGATTACATTTGCATCTCTTCCTCCCAGTATAGTGGGCATTCTTTTAATCAGCATATATTCAGCATATAAAATACATGGCCACAGACACACTAAATGGATTCTATTTTGCTCATTTAAAGGCCTACTGAAATTATTATTTTTTTAAACGGGGATAGCAGATCCATTCTATGTGTCATACTTGATCATTTCGCGATATTGCCATATTTTTGCTGAAAGGATTTAGTAGAAAACATTGACGATAAAGTTCGCAACTTTTGGTCGCTGATAAAAAAAGCCTTGCCTGTACCGGAAGTAGCGTGACGCTGCAGGTTGAAGGGCTCCTCACATTTCCCCATTGTTTACACCAGCAGCGAGAGCGATTCGGACTGAGAAAGCGACGATTACCCCATTAATTTGAGCGAGGATGAAAGATTCGTGGATGAGGAACGTGAGAGTGAAGGACTAGAGTGCAGTGCAGGACGTATCTTTTTTCGCTCTGACCGTAACTTAGGTAAAAGGGCTCATTGGATTCCACACTTTCTCCTTTTTCTATTGTGGATCACGGATTTGTATTTTAAACCACCTCGGATACTATATCCTCTTGAAAATGAGAGTCGAGAACGCCAAATGGACATTCACAGTGACTTTTATCTCCACGACAATACATCGGATAGCGCGTTTGCTATGCAGCTCAAAGTCCTCCTGGTTGTGTTGCTGCAGCCAGCCGCTAATACACCGATCCCACCTACAGCTTTCTTCTTGCAGTCTCCATTGTTCATTAAACAAATTGCAAAAGATTCACCAACACAGATGTCCAGAATACTGTGGAATTTTGCGATGAAAACAGAGCTGTTTGTATTGTGATACAATGTGTCCGAATACTTCCGTTTCAACCATTGATGTCACGCGCAAACGTCATCATACATAGACGTTTTCAACCGGAAGTTCCCCGGGAAATTTAAAATTGCACTTTATAAGTTAACCCGGCCGTATTGGCATGTGTTGCAATGTTAAGATTTCACAATTGATGTATAAACTATCAGACTGCGTGGTCGGTAGTAGTGGGTTTCAGTAGACCTTTAAGAGACGCAACCCTGCGCACAAGCTTAGTAGATCAGCTTTGCATGCGCTATCAAGTTTAGACATGTTTTAACACACGCAAACCTTTAGTAGGTCAGGCCCTGTATCTCCATTCATCCATTTTCCATACCAATTGTCCTCATTATGTTCACGGGTAAGCTGGAGTATAGCCCAGCTGACTTCGGGCGGCAGGGCACGTATAAACAAAGAACTACTCACAGGGACAATTAAATCCTCCAATTAACCGATCATGCATGTTCTGGGGGATCTGAGAGGAAGCCAAAGTCTGCAGCTAAAACAGTGCTGCTTTTAAACGTGCATAATACCATAACTTTTTCTGCTCTAACACTTAGCACAGCATACTTACATAGAAGAGGTACTTTTACAACCATTTGGATTATCCCAAAATTATTTACTGTTTGTTCAAAGGCGTTTTTGTCTTAGTGGTATTATCAAAATGATTCAGTCAATTAGTCTTAATGCTAGTGTATTGAAAAGCCTGTATTGTCACATTTTTTAATGGATTTATTTATGTATTTAATGATTTACTCATTTAAAAGAACATTGATCTTTTGTGTCTCTTATAAAAAAAGAACAACGTTAAATATGAGTGTTTTAGGTGTCATCTTACACAAACACCAAGGACCTCTGGTCCTGTAAATTTTAATTGTTTTCACAATAAATCATATTCGTATAGATTTTTGGGATATAAAGGTACAGTGGACCCTCAATTTACAAACCGTTCATTGTACGAAATGTTCGATACACAAACCACAAATAAAAAATATGCTTTGGTAAACAAACCTTGTCTCTATGTACAAATGTTTCATCCACCCATTGTGTGCCTGCAAGGCAGTCATTTTTTGCCTGGCAGCGATTCCATTGATGTCCGGTAAAAAAAAGTTTTTTTTTTGCCTTTTTACTGCATTTTTGTAGTTTTGCTTACTCAAAGTGAGTCCGAAGAAAGCAATACAACGTTCAGGAAGTATCCACACTGTTATCCCCTCCCCTTTTCCCTTCTTTTCCGCTGCACAGAAAAAAGATTAATGAACAATGTAAAACGATTTTAATGTTTTATTCTTAAACATTGTAGCAATATGCCTGTAATAGTCATGTTTTTTTTATTATTTTAAACTGAGTGCACCACAGCGCTAGTGACAGTGTGTGTGGGAGGGCAGTTCAGTTTGTTGTTGTTTTGACTTTGTAATCAATAGAAAGTTAATCCATTACCCCTTTGTTATGTTTGCTTGATATTACTATTATTATTATTGATATATTACTGTATATCGCTTCATTAGGGTGTCCGCCCTGAGATCGGTACGTCTTGAGTTCAAACCCATCACCTCCCTGCTTGGCACTCAGCATCAAGGGTTGGAATCGGGGGTTAAATCACCAAAATGATTCCCGGGCGCGGCCACTGCTGCTGCTCACTGCTCCCCCCACCTCCCATTGGGTGAGAATAATCTCACCACACCTAATGTGTGTGTGACAGTCATTGGTACTTTAACTTTTTAACTTTAACATTGTGTTCAAAGTTTTCAAACTTCTACTAAAATATGGACTTTTGTCGAGTCTGCAACCCATTTTTCATGTCTACATTATTTTTATTATAATTTTTTTTAATATTATTTATTTATTCATTTGATAGGTAAATCATAATACAGGTAATAAGAAAACAGACACTTTTTATTTTATTTTATTTTTTTATTTTTTTGTCCCCCCCCAAAAATAAAAATAAAAAATAAAATAAAAAATAAATAAAAATGCAAATAAATACAGAAAAAATAATACATGTAAAATAATAACACCCCTTCCCACCCCCGTCCTACATTTCAGTCACAGTGGGTAGCAATGTACTGCCTTCCTCTTCACCACAAGCTTATAGAGTATCACAATAACTGAGTAAAAGGAATAAAATAAAAATAAAAAGGTAAAAATAAAAATCACAAACATACAGAGAAGTGTCACTGAATAAAAACTACATTATTTTTAATGGAGAAAATTTACTTCAGTGTACAAACGTATTTATTCACGAACCATGTTCAAGTTCGTAAATCGAGGTTCCACTGTATCGGTTCAAGGTATCGCATCACTAATGTTTGATGTATCACCAGCTCAACCGTGACTTAAGCAGCATGTCGCGAGTGTCCTCACTGCTTACATCCACGCAGTGTTTTCATCTCACGCGTAAACGGATTACATGACGTCATTGAATGAGACTCTGGAGCCTGGCGTCGGGGCCCCGCACCTCACATAAATGACATCAACTCAATTAGCCGGGCCTTAAGTAGACGCTTAACGCAGCTGTGAGGGAGTCTGGCCCGAGTTAGCGTGCAGCTTGGCCATGTGTCGTATTGTTCATTGGATTAATGCAGTCTGTCTTTGGAGTCTGAGAGAGGCCTCAGTAGGCAGCAGGGCAGATGTATTGAAGAGGAAGAAACTACATGTGTGCATTTCTTATATTGGTTGGGCTTAGTTTACTGTCATGGGTGTCAGCAGCCACCTGCCTGCACTCAATTCTGCCTGCTTAATGGCCGTCCAGGAAGTGTGCTCTCTCCCAGCCCTGACCCTGGAAGTCGGCTTCTGAATAAACAGCTAATTGGCTGGGTTTCCTGTTTAGCCTGATGGGAACACAGACTATTTCTGTCTGTTTACAGAACGCCGCCTCTCTCTTTCTCAGGGTAGCTCTCTCTGTATTGTTTATAATAGAACAATGTCCTCAATGCACTACTGGGATCATACTTTAGTGTCCTGCCTCTGGAAGTGTTCAATATTCTTGGAAATCTGCGACTTTTGTTTTCTGTGGGGGGAAAAAAAGGGAAAAAAATGTTGCTTGTTGTGAATGGCAGCTTTAAAGGCCTACTGAAACCCACTACTACCGACCACGCAGTCTGATAGTTTATATATCAATGATGAAATCTTAACATTGCAACACATGCCAATACGGCCGGGTTAACTTATAAAGTGCAATTTTAAATTTCCCGCTAAACTTCCGGTTGAAAACGTCTATATATGATGACGTATGCGCGTGACGTCAATAGTTAAACGGAAGTATTTGGACACCATTGAATCCAATACAAAAAAGCTCTGTTTTCATCTCAAAATTCCACAGTATTCTGGACATCTGTGTTGGTGAATCTTTTGCAATTTGTTTCATGAACAATGAAGACTGCAAAGAAGAAAGTTGTAGGTGGGATCGGTGTATTAGCGGCTGGCTGTAGCAACACAACCAGGAGGACTTTGACTTGGATAGCAGACGCGCTATCCGACGCTATACGACGCTAGCCGCCGACCGCACGGATGATCGAATGAAGTCCTTCGTTCTTCCGTCGATCGCTGGAACGCAGGTGAGCACAAGTGTTGATGAGCAGATGAGGCCATTTGGCGTTCTCGACTCTCATTTTCAAGAGGATATAGTATCCGAGGTGGTTTAAAATACAAATCCGTGATCCACAATAGAAAAAGGAGAGAGTGTGGAATCCAATGAACCCTTGTACCTAAGTTACGGTCAGAGCGAAAAAAGATACGTCCTGCACTGCACTCTAGTCCTTCACTCTCACGTTCCTCATCCACAAATCTTTCATCCTCGCTCAAATTAATGTGGTAATCGTCGCTTTCTCGGTCCGAATCTCTCTCGCTGCATTGAAAACAATGGGAAAATGTGAGCAGCCCTTCCTCCTGTGACGTCACGCTACTTCCGGTAGGGGCAAGGCTTTTTTTTATTAGAGACCAAAAGTTGCGAACTTTATCGTCGTTGTTCTATACTAAATCCTTTCAGCAAAAATATGGCAATATCGCGAAATGTTTAAGTATGACACATAAAATGGATCTGCTATCCCCGTTGAAATAAAAAAAATTCATTTCAGTAGGCCTTCTGGTGTGCAGATTTGGGCTCAAATAGAGATTTTCACATTTCTTTCAATGTTACATATGCAATCTCTATTTGGACTAGAGATGTCCGATAATATCGGACTGCCGATATTATCGGCCGATAAATGCTTTAAAATGTAATATCGGAATTTATCGGTATTGATTTAAAAAAGTAAAATGTATGACTTTTTAAAACGCCGCTGCGTACACGGACGTAGGGAGAAGGACAGAGCGTCAATAAACCTTAAAGGCTCTGCCTTTGCGTGCCGGCCCAGTCACATAATATCTACGGCTTTTCACACACACAAGTGAATGCAAAGCATACTTGGTCAACAGCCATACAGGTCACACTGAGGGTGACCGTACAAACAACTTTAACACTGTTACAAATATGCGCCACACTGTGAACCCACACCAAACAAGAATGACAAACACATTTCGGGAGAACATCCGCACCATAACACAACAAAAACACAACAGAACAAATACCCAGAACCCCTTACAGCACTAACTCTTCCGGGACGCTACAATATACACCCCCCCCCCCAAACCCCGCCCACCTCAACCTCCTCATGCTCTCTCAGGGAGAGCATGTCCCAAATTCCAAGCTGCTGTTTTGAGGCATATCAAAAAAAATAATGCACTTTGTGACTTCAATAATAAATATGGCAGTGCCATGTTGGCATTTTATTCCATAACTTGAGTTAATTTATTTTGGAAAACCTTGTTACATTGTTTAATGCATCCAGCGGGGCATCACAACAAAATTAGGCATAATAATGTGTTAATTCCACGACTGTATATATCGGTATCGGTTGATATCGGAATCGGTAATTAAGAGTTGGATATTGGGAAAAAAGCCATTATCGGACATCTCTAATTTGGACAATACAATTGGTTTTAAAACAAGGAAACAATGAAAATAGCACTCTTGTCATCTTAAAACCTTTATAAATAAACGATGCATGCAATGTTTTAAAAAAAAAACATTTCATGGAAGTGTTGAAATAAGGTAACCACCGTAGTACATCCATCCATCCATCCATTTCCTACCGCTTGTCCCTTTCGGGGTCGCGGTACAATACAAACAATACTGTAACACTGTGACACTATTGTTCATTTTTTTAAATGTTTTTATTTTTTATAAATGGCTGTAATGATAATGTCAATGAGGGATTTCTAATCACTGCTGTGTTGGAATTGTTATTGATATTGATACTGTTGTTGATAATATTCATTTTTGTTTGACTGCTTTTGGATTGTTTTGTGTCATGTTTGTGTGTCTTCTGTCCTCTCAATTGCTCTGTTGATTGCTATTCTGAATGTAGCTGGGCCAGGTGTGGCTTCGGAATTGGAATTGTATTATTATGGTATTATTGTGTATTATTATTGTGTTAGATTAATTGATTTAAAACGTTTTTTTAAAAAAGAGCAATTTGTTAGCTAGAAAGGCAGTTAGAAAGTTAAAAACAGTTTAAAACAGTTCAAAGTCTCATACTGGGTTGAAAGCCAGTGAGTAAAAATGGGTTTTAAGAAGGGTCTTAAAAGTAGCCAAAGAAGGGGCCTGTCTCACATGGAGAGGGAGATCGATCCAGAGTTTGGGACCCGTGACAGAGAAGGCCCTGTCCCCTCTAAGCTTGCGCTTTAATTTGGGTATCTCCAGGAGTAGCTGATCAGCTGACCTGAGGGACTGGGTGAGGGCATAAAGGCGGAGCAGCTGAGAGAGATAAGGTGGGGCAAGACCATGTAAGGATTTAAAAAACGAATACAATAATTTTAAAATGGACTGTAAAAGACACAGGCAGCCAGTGAAGTGAGGCTCCTTTGTGGTGGCATCACAAAAAAGCCAAAGAAAAAGCAAAACACGTGTGGAGGTATACTGTATTTAGACGCCCACTGAGCTGAAGTCTCCTGTAATATGATGATTAGACCTTTCATATTTTTTTTGTGCAACTTTAGAAGCTCCAAATTTGAGTGAGCATCATACATTGGAGAAAAGACCCTCAAAGGTACTCATTTTGTCCCCTTTACATTTGACACTAACACTACAGGAACATTATGGGTGCTCAAACTTTCTCTTTTTCTGACGGTGCACTTTTTGTAGAAGATAGTGAAGTGCAGACGCTGCACATTCAGCTAAACATGTATTCAGTTCCCTGACTAATGTTTCACAATAAGCTGAGTCAAACAAAAATAATTCAGATTCTCAATTTTTATCGTCTGCATTGAATTAAATGCATTCGCCAGATGGGACTTTCACCTCGTCGATCTGTTTGGAATTATTCCGGATGTCTACAGCTTTCATCTCAGGGGCTGCTTTCTGTTACAGCGGGGATACTGTGCCCAAAGTCAAGTGAGGGAGCGCATTTGTTGGAGTCGGAGGTTCACGTCGAGGCTACGACATGCGTCATTCATCGCTCTCGTCTTTATGTCATCCAGGGCCGTGTCAGTATTCTTTTAAGCAAACGTCAATCATCTGGAGAGCAAATACAACCTGTCCAGTGTGTTGTGGGTACACTCCATGCACTTTGCTTCATTTCATGCTCAGCTGTTGCACCTGTGCTGTACGCTGTGTTGACCTCTGACCTCCACGTGGTACTACAGACATTCTGAAAGTGCCCTATTACCTGCCATATGAGCTATTTCAGTATTTTTTTTCATAGATGCACCTTTAGTGTGTACGGAATTCAGTACTTTTCATGGATACCCACCGAAGTCTCTCGGTACTATCAGGTACCGATTCTCGTAAAATGAAACGGCGCCATATTTCCATACCTTTATTTCACGTGATGTCTTGTCCGGTTGCACACAAGCTCAAGCAGTTGGCAAGGAAACACGCACTCATAGTGGACTCAGGCCCCTTCAACACTAAGGTTATCCAGGGTAAATCCCACCTAACCTTATCCTTGTCCACACACCCACACAATGGTCGTTTAAGACCCCCTCCCCGCCTCCGTCAGCCGGCACAACACAAATTAGTACGCATGCGTGGAACATGCGCATGTCATAGTCACCTCCAGTGTTGCTTTGTGTGCAAGTTCTTAAATGTAACTTATCTGAACAATATCCAGTGTTGTGGTATTTCAATTAACTGGAATCCAGTGTGCTGTGGGGCCCTATTTATGAGTCATCAGAAATTAATCAAATCTTTAATGGACATGTGAAAGTAAACAATGTGATAAAGAACATTTTACATCAATCAATCTAGGGATCTAGATATCTGGTCAGGACACTCCTCACTCTTTTGCCTTCACCTTCATTGTCCATTCCTTTTTGGTGACTTTATATACTCTGGACCTAGACGTTGAGTCCGCGACATACATGGCGGACAATAACTGATACAGTCTGCTTTGCCAGTCCAAAAGCATTCAATGTTTTCCGTAGTCTTCCATCGTCAGCCAGGTAATACAAAGCACACGCTACCTGTTTTTATCACATCCACGGGAGCCCGTATTCTCGTTGTCTCTCCTTCGACAAATGGACAAAGTTTTTCGGTAAGTAGAATCACAGCTGACCTGGACATTCGAAAGTTCTCTTACCGCCTGAGAAGTGTTGTATCCCAAATAGCTGCAATCGCTTTCTCTTAAGGCGGAAGTCGGCAACCCGCGGCTCTAGAGCCGCATTTGGCGCCGCCCTAGTGGCTCTCTGGAGCTTTTTCAAAAATGTATGAAAAATGGAAAAAGATGAGGGGGAAAACATATATTTTTTGTGTTAATATGGTTTCTGTAGGAGGATAAACATGACACAAACCTCCCTAATTGTTATAAAGCACACTGTTTATATTAAACATGCTTTACTGATTCGAGTATTTGCCGAGCGCCGTTTTGTCCTACTAATTTTGGCGGTCCTTGAACTCACTGTAGTTTGTTTACATGTATAACTTTCTCCGACTTTCTAGGACGTGTTTTATGCCACTTCTTTTTCTGTCTCATTTTGTCCACCAATCTTTTAACGTTGTGCATGAATGCACAAAGGTGAGTTTTGTTGATGTTATTGACTTGTGTGGAGTGCTAATCAGACATATTTGGTCACTGCATGGCTGCAAGCTAATCGATGCTAACATGCTATTTAGGCTAGCTATATGTACATATTGCATCATTATGCCTCATTTGTAGGTATATTTGAGGTCATTTAGTTTCCTTTGAGTCCTCTTAATTCAATTTATATCTCATGACACACTATCTGTATGTAATATGGCTTTTAATTTTTTGCGGCTCCAGACAGATTTGTTTTTGTATTTTTGGTCCAATATGGCTCTTTCAACATTTTGGGTTGCCGACCCCTGTCTTAAGGTATTCATGTGTGATTTCCACAAGCGTCTGTACAGACGGAAGGAGAAACACGGGCATGTTTGGATGACTCGCCTTCATATTTCCAGTGGTTAGCTCCGAGCTACGAAACCACTTTATTATGAAGCTGGCTGTGGCGCGTTCTTTCTGACGTCACTTCCTGTGGGGGGTGCAGTCTTTCTGGGGTCACTTCCCCTCCAAATTCAGTTTGTAAACGATCAATGAGTCCATACAAAGCTAAGAGCTGGAGATTCAATAAATACACGGCACACTTACCCGTGTAGAAAAATATTCAAGGAGGGGAACCTTAAACGATGAATTAGTGTGGCCGACACTATGCTTAGGCTAAATAATTATTAGTTTAAGGGGTTATCCGGCTTAGTGTAGACATAGCCTCAAACGGCGAGTCTCTATGTAATGTTACAATTTTTAATGTCACCAATGAAAGAAAGCGCTGAAATGTAAAAAAAAAATTCTAAATGCGATAGCTTGATGCTAATCTACATAGGATTTGCCATAAACATGCTAAAGATTAGCATCTGCGAACTTACATGGCAATTTAAACACTTCCAAATATGAAAACTTTACCATAAAAAAGCTGGTGTGTAATAATTATTTACGGTCTAAAACACTTTGTAGGGCTCAACAAAAGTAAACATAACAGCAAAGACTACTTTCTGGCTAAGGTAACACACCGTAGTCTATGACATTTTGGAATTGCAACTGCATGCAAAGTCTAGAGATGTTACCGGTTTCATTTCGCCTCAGTTTTCACTTTAAGCGTGAAGTGAAGTGAAGTGAATTACATTTATATAGCACTTTTCTCTTGTGACTCAAAGCGCTTTACATAGTGAAACCCAATATTTAAGTTACATTTAAACCAGTGTGGGTGGCACTGGGAGCAGGTGGGTAAAGTGTCTTGGGCAAGGACACAACGGCAGTGACTAGGATGGCGGACACGGGGATCGAACCTGCAACCCTGAAGTTGCTGGCACGGCTGCTCTACCAACCGAGCTATACCGCGTGAGTGAATGTGTGAAGAATGCACTACCAGTCAGTCCGAAAGAGAAAGAGATGATACAGTATTATCTGCTCACCGATGGAACCTGGTAGTTGTTTGCGCGCACTGCAGTTAATCCTGGTTAGTCCCGCTCCTTAATGCTTCAGTCGCACGCAGGATTCTCACAGGAATGTGGCAAGATTACAGTGGTTGCTCTTACTATATAATGCAGTACTTGCAAATGAGACACAGAAGTGTAAAAAAACCAAGATGATAACTGGACATCAAAGCTCAATGTTAAATGTTAGAAAAAATAATTTAGATTTGCTTTAAAAAATGAACATTTATTAACACATTTGAACACACGTAAAAGTATTAAAAAGGATACCATTGAGTATCGGTAAAGGGAATTAGTAACGTATCAATTCAAATGTGAAAGGCACCCACTCCTAACAACACCCACTTAAAGCTTTTTTTCTCAAGCATCCATCGCAAAAGTTAAAGTTAAAGTACCAATGATTGTCACACACACACTAAGTGTGGTGAAATGTGTCCTCTGCATTTGACCCATCACCCTTGTTCACCCCCTGGGAGGTGAGGGGAGCAGTGGGCAGCAGCGGTGCCGCGCCCGGGAATCATTTTTGGTGATTTAACCCCCAATTCCAACCCTTGATGCTGAGTGCCAAGCAGGGAGGTAATGGGTCCCATTTTTATAGTCTTTGGTATGACTCGGCCGGGATTTGAACTCACAACCTCAAAAGGTGGTCCTGATTGGCCATTACTGTTCAATTTGCATCCATACATTGTAGATATAATACTGGTTACTTGGCTCAATACTTTATATGCAAAATCTGCACAATCAGAAATATTGATGCAATATCACCCCAGCATTGCAACACTAAACTAAAGTATGAATGACTACTACTACTACTACTGCTAATAATAATACTAATAATAACAACAATAATAATGATAATAACAATGGAGTAGATTTATAAAAGGCTTTTTTCTAGTGACTGGAAGCGCATGACAGTGAGAACCCAAGTTGATAAAGATGCTCATAAACTGTAATTATTGTTTACAAGTTAACATTCCCTTTTTTTTCTTCTAGCAAGGATATTTGTTGGAGGCGACGAGGTGACTGTTGACCATTTTTTTCCAGTAAACCAAGGCTGGATAATGTAATCTGGTCATTAACTGGTTTAGAAGGCGTGAAGCTTGAAGGCAGTGTTTTTTATTGATGTGGCAGGAAACAAGTAGGGGGGCGTGCACAGACGGTTCACAGTCAGCTCCCCCCTTTTAAAAGGTGCACCCACGGCTCAACTGTCTCGATGAAGGCGCATTTAATGTCGCAAACACCCCATTAATCGGCACATGGTACGGCGGGAAATGTTGTGAAAGGCAAAAGGCGTGTTAATGATGGCAGCGTGGCGCTTGCTGTCGCCCTCCGGCTTTGAAACATCACAGCGCTGTAAAGCCCCACAAAACAGTCAACAAGTATTTGTACATAAACTACAGTATTTTCCGGGCTATTGAGCACAGCGGTGTTTAGGCCGCACCCACCAAATTTTGAAATAGATTAATAGGTTTACATATATTAGCCGCAGCGGACTATAAGCCGCAGATGTATACCGTTTTTGTAAATATTTATTCACATAACTTAATTGTTTCCAACCAGTGCCTGTAACACGGCAGTAAAACGGCGGTTAAAACAAAACATAAGTCATAGTCATGGACCCACGAGATACGGAAGCTAGCTCTCCAATCAGCTAAAAAGACTCAATAACTCCATGGTGATGTTTTGGTAAATTTACAGAACTGAAACCATACGAAAATAATGCCATTGTAAGTTAATAATACTATCACAGACAATTGTAAACATGTCAGCCTATCCGCTAATGCTAACGGCACTAGCTTGATTACATTACGATAGCACATACAAATATGCATGAAAACACTCCTACAGACATCACAGATGGTATGAATTGTTTTAGTGATATTGTAAAATTAACAAACGTTGCTTGAAGTGATGAATTAAGAATCATTTCGAGCAGAAACACTATGGACGAACACCTCTGGTTCAAGGCACAAAACAGGAAGTACATTTTTCAACAGGCTGCACTTGCAGTGAGCGAACTCGTCCAAAAGATGGCGCCATAGCACAAACAATTACACACATTTTCAGTGTCTCTCACTGTGTTCTATGAAAACTATTTGGTGAACACAAAATAAAAATCCATACATTTGCTGCAGGGTTCAAAGCGAAGGAAAAATGTTTTAAGTTTGAAGTCCTGTGACACGATTTTGCAAAACAGCATAGTAAAGACAGTTACCAGGGCTTCCTGGGCATAATACAACATAATTAACATAATTAATATTTTCTAACTATGCTCGATTATAGAATGTGTCGATTTTGGGAGGTGGTCTGGGAAGTAGAGGAGCAACGTTCACACCGTCTCAATATTCAGTGTTTTATTGTTCGTAGTTAATCTTGTAAATCCCACATTATGTATTTTTATGTACATTCTGATTGTCAAATAATTCAGTAAAAAAAAGTAGAGTTTATTTCGTTTTTGAGAAGGTCTGTTTAGTTAAATAAGACTCAAAATGTACATGGAAATACAGAATGAGGGATTTACAATACTAACTATGAACAATAAAACACTGAATATTGAGAATATATCAATCAATCAATCAATGTTTATTTATATAGCCCTAAATCACAAGTGTCTCAAAGGGCTGTACAAGCCACAACGACATCCTCGGTACAGAGCCCACATACGGGCAAGGAAAACTCACCCCAGTGGGACATCAATGTGAATGACTATGAGAAACCTTGGAGAGGACCGCATATGTGGGTAACCGCCCCCCTCTAGGGGATATGAACGTTGCTCCTTTACTTCCCAGACCACCTCCTTGATTGTCACGTTGTTGCTGTTGGCGCGACCCCAGGATGCAGAGACAGATGGTGGCGTGCAGGTCTAATAGTTCAATCATTTACTTAGCAAAAAGCAGAATAAACAAAAGGCAGAGTAACTTATGCACACTGAGAAAAAAGGCAATAATTCAGCGCTGACAAGGAGCAGCAGGTGAACCTAAACAGACTTGATTAGAAATAGAAAACAGGTGCGTTGGCAGGAATCTAAACAGAAAGTCAAAGATGCAGCAAAACAAGGAGTCGAACAGGAAGTAGAGCAAAATAAGAGCACCAAAAACAAGAAATTGTACAAAACCCCAAAAATGTCACTCAGACTGTGACATTTATAGTTTCAAACAACAACAACAATACACAGCGAGAGCGCATCATAGCATTTTTCATAAAAATTGCAAATAAATGATACTGTATTGTAAAATCATTTGAATGGATGTGTGTGTTTTAGAACACAGGTCTCTGCTATTATCAAAACCATATGTGACTCAAAATGGAAGAATGGTCATCTGGATATGCCTTACTATTTTGTGGCTTCTTACGTTTCCCACTCGTCCTTAAAGTTTCACGGTTGTGTAGCTTTTGCGCAATATCACAGAAAACAAAACTGTATTATTGCATTGTCGGGCTTCAGTGAAATGAAGTGATGCTAAATAAAGCTCGTGTCGGCGTCCCACAAGACCATCACTTAAGTTACACCACCGGCGTGTTGGACTTGACTCACACATTGTGGCGAGTGAAAAGACCTGTTGACATGAAACGGCCATTTCCCATGATCCCTTGTTGCTTATCGGAGACTCCGAAGGTCTGGTGAACCCAGCCTGCGTCGCCATTTGCTCCATGCAAAGGGGCTTCCTTTTGATGTACAAATAATTACCGAGATTAGCATTCCGTTTATAATCTGGATGTTCTTTTTAGTCTTTAATTGGAACCATCTTGTCTAATGTCTGGCAACAAGTGCGACTGGCTCTGGTCCTTGTTGCGTGCAGCTCAGCAAAACCTGACTTTTTTCCACGCAGACAAACGTCAATGCATCCTCAGAAGAATAATTCTCTATTTCTCTTTCTTTGCAGAGTGCTGAGCCACAACAAAATCCGAGTCCTAAAGAATGGCTCCTTCTTTGGACTTAACGCCCTGGAGAAACTGTGAGTCTAGCTCATCAATCTCTATCGATAATCATCCTGTCATGCGCTGTGCGTGTGTGTAGTGCGCCATATGTGCTCGCTGTTATTCCGCTTTGGGGGCCTGTGGGGAGCAAATCACACAGGATGCGATGATGAGATGTGAGCAGCTCTTGTGTGCTTCCATCCAGCAGGCTCGTCTCCAACAGGGAGGATGATGCTCTGCTCTCACTGCATATATGCTTTAGTCGTACTGAAAAGTTACACCTCGAGTCTCTTTTGATCAGCTCAATCTCACTCCACAGGAGGCTGGCAGCTTGACGTTGAGATATCGTTAGTTCTATCATTTTATCTTTAAACGGACTGCAAATAGACAAGACGTGGATTTTATTGAGTGCACTGAGCTTCCCACTCATTCCCAGTCAATCAAAGTCCAATAAATAGTACAATTTTACGACCAAAAAGTATGTATTTTTTGCTCTTGAGGATGAATCTAGGGGTCATTCCCATAATATCAATTAGTAATCAGTAGATAAAAAAGGGTCTGATTTGCCAAAGGTTTGCGTGTACTAAAACACGTGCAAACTTGATAGCACATGCAAAGTTGATCTACTAAGCCTGTGCAAAATGGATTGCGTCTCTTAACTGAGCAGAATAAAGCGTGCAATCCATTTTGCGTCTCTGTCTTCATTATTATGCAACATATACAGTCGCGATCCAAAGTTTACATACACTTGTAAAGAACATAATGTCATGGCTGTCTTGACTTTCCAATAATTTCTACAACTCTTATTTTTTTGTGATAGAGTGATTGGAGCACATACTTGTTTGTCACCAAAAACATTCATGAAGTTTGGTTCTTTTATGAATTTATTATGGGTCTACTGAAAATGTGACCAAATCTGCTGGGTCAAAAGTATACATACAGCAATGTTAATATTTGGTTACATGTCCCTTGGCAAGTTTCACTGCATTAAGGCGCTTTTGGTAGCCATCCACAAGCTTCTGGCAAGCTTCTAGTTGAATTTTTGACCACTCCTCTTGACAAAATTGGTGCAGTTCAGCTAAATGTGTTGGTTTTCTTGCATGGACTTGTTTCTTCAGCATAGTCCACACGTTTAAGTCAGGACTTTGGGAAGGCCATTCTAAAACCTTAATTCTAGCCTGATTTAGCCATTCCTTTACCACTTTTGACGTGTGTTTGTGGTCATTGTCCTGTTGGAACGCCCAACTGCGCCCAATACCCAACCTCCGGGCTGATGATTTTAGGTTGTCCTGAAGAATTTAGTACAATTTTCATAGTACCATTTACTCTCTGTAAAGCACCAGTTCCATTGACAGCAAAACAGGCCCAGAGCATAATACTATCACCACCATGCTTGACGGTAGGAATGGTGTTCTTGGGATTAAAGGCCTCACCTTTTCTCCTCCAAACATATTGCTGGGTATTGTGGCCAAACAGCTCAATTTTTGTTTAATCTGACCACAGAACTTTCCTCCAGAAGGTCTTATCTTTGTCCATGTGATGAAACAAAGATGAAACAAAAATTGAGCTGTTTGGCCACAATACACAGCAATATGTTTGGAGGAGAAAAGGTGAGGCCTTTAATCCCAGGAACAATCAAGCATAGCTGTGGTAGTATTATGCTCTGGGCCTGTTTTGCTGCCAATGGAACTGGTGTTTTACAGAGAGTAAATGGGACAATGAAAAAGGAGGATTACCTCCAAATTCTTCAGGACAACCTAAAATCATCAGCCCCGGAGGTTGGGTCTTGGGCGCAGTTGGGCGTTCCAACAGGACAATGACCCCAAACACATGCAAAAGTGGTTAAGGAATGGCTAAATCAGGCTACAATTAAGGTTTTACAATGGCCTTCCCAAAGTCCTGACTTAAATGTGTGGACAATGCTGAAGAAACAAGTCCATGTCAGAAACCCAACACATTTAGCTGAACTGTTTTGTCAAGAGGAGTGGTAAAAAATTCAACCAGAAGCTTGTAGATGACTACCAAAGGCACCTTATAGCAGTGATACTTGCCAAGGGACATGTAACCAAATATTAACATTGCTGTATGTATACTTTTGACCCAGCAGATTTGGTCACATTTATAATAAATAAATAATAAATTCATAAAAGAACCAAACTTTATGAATGTTTTTTGTGACCAACAAGTATGTGCTCCAATCACTCTATCACAAAAAAATAAGAGTTGTAAAAATTGTTGGAAACTCAAGACAGCCATGACATTATGTTCTTTACAAGTGTATGTAAACTTTTGATCGCGACTGTATGCTGACCGTCAAAGCGCCCACGATACTAGGGAGTAGTGTTGTCCCGATACCAATATTTTGGTACCGGTACAACAAAATTGTGTGCATTTTTAATGGGCGTTTTGCATGTGATCTACCAAGACTGCATGTGCAATTGAAAAGTGGTGCAGACCCCCTTACTAAAATGAGGATTTTGTAAGTACTATACGGGGCATCACCATGGAGACACTCGAACATTTACTGCACATTCATGTTATCATGCTCCTATGTGTCGCGTCTGCCATGTTTTCAAAGATGCAGCAGACATGTACCACTTTTTGAGGCATTTTAGAAGCAATCCTGTGGTGCATCTACATTGAAACCACAATATGCATATTGCAATAAGTGGTTTTCACATTAGAACATATGGTCATAATTCACTTTCTGAAAAACTAACGTCATTCAAAAAAAAAACGCCAGCAGACACAAAAACGCATCAATTCCATTTGTTTTAATCAGTCCCTTAAGTCATCCAGCAGCAGTAAAATTCTAAAATGCTATTGTTGATTAGATGTCTGACACTTTTATAGGACGGAGCTGCTGCGCAATCGCCTCCTCTCTCACAGCTGTGTGTGTAACTGTGTCAGTTTGCAAGTACTTTTCAGACCATAAAGACGCAAAATAGCGCTCGCAGCTGAGTTGTATTCTTGATAAATCAAACTGCGAGCGCAGAA
>NC_084736.1:70782798-70812798 GCF_033978785.1 Entelurus aequoreus | reverse complement strand
TAGCCTCAGACAGATCATCCAATCATGCATCCAGTCGAGGCCAAGCCTACCTTCCATACACTTCCAGAGACGCTCTGCATCTGATGGGCGGGACAAAGCCAAGTATTGGTCCAATACGGGTCTAGTTCGGCTGCAGTGGAACAACCCACTCTATGCTCCCTTATTGAAGTCAATGGACGCTCAGCTTCAACACTGTTTAATGCACTTTGACTCTACCACAGTAAAAAGGAAGACAGTCGCGTCAGCTGTTGCCAAAGTAGCTGATTCTGAACAAAAGTTGAACATATTCTAGCGCATAATCAGTCAATGAAATGTAAACACAAAAGTACATATTCTACCACCTGTTTTCTTTAGATTTTAGTCAGTCTTAAAGCAAACACCTGTTTCCTATGCTTCCAGTGACTGTTTTGCTACCTTTGTTATTACCGTATTTTTCGGACTATAAGTCGCTCCGGAGTATAAGTCGCACCGGCCGAAAATGCACAATAAAGAAGGAAAAAAAACATATAAGTCGCACTGGAGTATAAGTCGCATTTTTTGGAGAAAATTTATTTGATAAAACCCAACACCAATAATAGACATTTGAAAGGCAATTTAAAATAAATAAAGAATAGTGAACAACAGGCTGAATAAGTGTATGTTATATGACGCATAAATAACCAACTGAGAACGTGCCTGGTATGTTAACGTAACATATTATGGTAAAAGTCATTCAAATAACTATAACATATAGAACATGCTATACGTTTACCAAACAATCTGTCACTCCTAATCGCTAAATCCCATGAAATCTTATACGTCTAGTCCAGGGGTACTCAAACTTTTTGACTCGGGGGCCGCATTGGGTTAAAAAAATTTGGCCGGGGGCCAAAACTATGAAAAAAACGGCGACTTATATTCCGAAAAATACGGTAAATACATTTTTACCTTTACTTCTAAATATAATAAGATATGTCACTTTATCAGTAAGGACTTTGTTTTCTCACGTTCCTGTATTTTGGTTTTATTGCCGCTATTTCGCCTGCCTCGGTGCTGGCTTCCTCATTTGTGTCTGACTGGCAATCAGAACACACCTTGTACCTGGTTGCCAATCAGGATGCTTTATATTCCAGCTCTGTCCTCTGGACTACAACTTGCATAGCTTTCCCTTTGTTTTCTGTTCAATTCTGTGCTGCACTATTTTTTCGTTGTTGTTATTAAATCAATTGTTTGCTGCGCTAAGCCTGCCGTCTGCAACTTGGGGGTTCGAGACCAGTGGCAGTGACATGCTTGAAAAAAATTTCAGAACATGCAGTCCTGATTTAAGTCCCCGGCTGGCTCTGACACACAGCTGACGTCCTCAGCCTTTAATTGAGCTACGCCGCTCACTATTACTTTCAAGCGAGAGCAATGTGAAAAATGCCAAATTCAAGGCTGCAGGGATTTTATGGTCCTTCCGAGCGTCCGTTTTTGTTCTGCCAAATGAACCTGCCATCTCTCTCTCTGGTTTCATTGCTTCCAGTGTGTCATCTCCATGTGCTTGTCATTTGGCGCAGTAGTGAACAGTCATATTATGTGGTCAGCACTATAATCAAAGGCCGAGCCCACTAGGGCTGAGTAAACACACATCAGGGAATTACACAGCATCTCTTCTCCTACAAGAAGAAGATAAACAGTCTTCTCGCTGGCCATCGCTGGTCCTCCTGCTTCCTAGTATGGGCACCCTCGCTTCTTGTCAAGGCTTTTAAAAGACAACATTCACGGCGGACATCTTATTCCTTCTGACTGCAATCTGATCTGCTGCTGCTAAAGCAGGACGGATAAATGAATAGCAGTCCTCCCGGCCCGGCCTGGTCTTCTACACAGTTCGCCCTTTCATTGGGACAAACCTCCTCAAAGCCACGACTGCCTTCATAACTTGCCAAACCACCCAAGTGCAGAGGAGCAATTTAGCCTTGTTTGTTTTTGCCTTCTAACTGTGTTTTTCTAGCTCTTTTAAATAGCCATGTCGTCCAACAGCTACATTTGGACCTCGGAATACCTCATTTCTTTTCCATGACCAGTTGAATCATACCTGGCTTCTGTGGCAGGGTGTGCTATGTATGCAGTGTGCTTGCTCGCAGATGCATACATAAACACTAAGGGTGTCACGGTACGTGTATTCGTACTAAGATTTTTCCGTAGGGAACGTTCACTTCCGTGCAAAGGCACAACGATTTTCCACGCTGTACACATTAGTGAGTGAGGGACAGAAAGAATGAGACACTTATCTACTCGGTAAAACAAATGTAATGGGTATTGTTTACATGTTGAACAACAATAACAATGCCAAATCTGTACTTTTGAAATAGTACCAGTGCCTAAAAGGATGTATGAACACGTACTTCAAAAAATGCAAAACATTAATATTTTGTTTATAATATTGGTGTCATGATTGATCGATGTATCCATGGATCGATTTACATTCCCAAGTTTCAAGTATATTGCTCTGTGCACGGCAAGTTGACCTTCCAGGAGATAGGTATTGATCCAACATTGTTTTAAAAGGCAATCTATCAAATTTATAGATACTATAAAAAAAAGAAAGCATTGGATTTAAGAACGCCAGACTTTGTATGAAATTTAACACTTTTAATGACAAGGACGTGAGATGTTATTCAAGTCTATGGAGGTTATTTTGTGTCCATTACGAAAGGGTTTTTTTTACACTGAATTTATCTAACTGAATTTTTTGCATTTGAATTTGGTGAAGTCGATATTTGAACCATACATTATGCTGACAATATCATTGAACAAAAATTCAGTGTTTTAATATTCAGTGTAGTGATTGATTGATTGATTGAAACTTTTATAAGTAGATTGCACAGTACAGTACATATTCCGTACAATTGACCACTAAATGGTAACACCCGAATACGTTTTTCAACTTGTTTAAGTCGGGGTCCACGTAAATCAATTCATGGTGTTGTCCCGATACCAATATTTGTGTAATATCAGTGTATAAAAATGCAGTGTAAAAAAAAATTCAGTCCTGAAAAATTCACTGTCGAAAAATTAGCTGCTTCAAAAAGCAAGACTCCATCCATCCATCCATTTTCTACCGCTTGACTCACTTCTGGTAAAGTAAGGCTGAAGCAATCGATCCTGTCTCAGCCAATGAGGTGTCAAGTCATGTCAAGATCATGTTCAAGTAAACATAACGAAGACGACAGATGTTGCAATGCATTCATGGAGAGAGGAATACTTGTTTGTAGTTTGTTTGCCCATTTGTGGCGTCAATAAAAAAACTAAATGGCGGCAGTCGAAAAAGGTTACGACAAACGGAAACGCCACAAGGCAAAATCATAAATTACAACAAAAATTTTCATCAAGAGCACAATTGAAAAAGCCATAAGAAATACAAACGACACAACACAATAATATAAAGCCATAATTCAACTTTAAGCCAAAAGGATGCGACGGAAGTGACAGCCGAGCAAGTTTCGCAGACTGACCAGGTTGAGACGGGTAGTTAAATACAGTGTAATGAACACAGTATATTAGTATTATTGGAAAAAGTAAAAAAAAAAAAATTATTTGTGACTGAAAAAGTGTTTACACTTCACTTACTTATAAACTTCGTTCATTACACCCTTGGCCATTTGGTCTGTTCGTCGCCGAAACTTGTCGGATGTCAAACTTGTCACTTCTGGAATGTCTTTATGATATTCCGTGTTTATTAAAATGAGAGTAGTCACAGGTCATTTCAACTGAAATTATTTGGTTGCCCTTAATTTCAAATTTACACATACCGCACATTTAACGTAAAGAGATGTTTGGTGCATTTTATTTTTGATATTATTAGTTTATGTTGTGAAACAACAGCAAAGGGAGCAGGTAAATCTACTGTTAAATTGTTGGTTACTATTCTTTAAATGAAAATGGCTTGAATATTGAAAATCAGAGCAGAAAATGTTTCCTGTTGTTAATTCAACCTAATGTATTGGTTGCACTTTATTCAAATAAGATGTGAATGCATTGGCCATTAATTGTTGTTTACTTGCTTGTTTGTATCCATAAATCATTTATATCTACTTCCCTTACAAGAAATAACAGGAATTTAAGAAACTTCCCCTGCAGCGTCCAGTATTCACTATTTATTTCACAGTCACACTGGTTGATTTTTTTTTTTACTGAATCGATTTCAACTCACTGAATCGTTATCGTTTCGTTTTAAATAAACTTATATTGTCCCTGAATCGCATCAGCAACCACACTTTCTAAATCAAATCGAATCGGTGTTCAAACGAATCATTACAACTAGAGATGTCCGATAATGGCTTTTTTGCCGATATCCGATATTCCGATATTGTCCAACTCTTAATTACCGATTCCAATGTCAACCGATACCGATACATACAGTCGTGGAATCAACACATTATTATGCCTAATTTTGTTGTGATGCCCCGCTGGATGCATTAAACAATGTAACAAGGTTTTCCAAAATAAATCAACTCAAGTTATGGAAAAAAATGCCAACATGGCACTGCCATATTTATTATTGAAGTCACAAAGTGCTTTTTTTTTTTAACATGCCTCAAAACATCAGCTTAGAATTTGGGACATGCTCTCCCTGAGAGAGCATGAGGAGGTTGAGGTGGGCGGGGTTGGGGGGGGGGGCGGGGTTGAGGTGGGGGGTAGGGGGGTAGCAGGGGGTGTATATTGTAGCGTCCCGGAAGAGTTAGTGCTGCAAGGGGTTCTGGGTATTTGTTCTGTTGTGTTTATGTTGTGTTACGGTGCGGATGTTCTCCCGAAATGTGTTTGTCATTCTTGTTTGGCGTGGGTTCACAGTGTGGCGCATATTTGTAACAGTGTTAAAATTGTTTATACGGTCACCCTCAGTGTGACCTGTATGGCTGTTGACCAAGTATGGATTGCATTCACTTGTGTGTGTGAAAAGCCGTAGCTATTATGTGACTGGGCCGGCACGCAAAGGCAGTGCCTTTAAGGTTTATTGGCGCTCTGTACTTCTCCCTACGTCCGTGTACACAGCGGTGTTTTAAAAAGTCATACATTTAACTTTTTGAAACCGATTCCGATAATTTCCGATATTACATTTTAAAGCATTTATCGTCCGATATTATCGGCAGTCCCATATTATCGGACATCTCTAATTACAACCCCAGTTTTAAAAAAATATATAGGGACGAGCGGTAGAAAGTGGATGGATGGATGGATTTTACTGAATGTTGTGGCATACAAGTTCAATAATAATATGAATAAAATGATAACAAAGTCATGTATTCAATAACATGAAATAAAAGCCACAGCAAATTGTCATAATTATTGCAGCAGCTATAGAACACAACAAAACAAAATGCTTGTGTTGCCGTGTTGATGTTTTGAATTCATGAATGTTCCCTGCTGGCTGTGACCGTGATTGGTGCATGATGAGGAAGTGTTGTGTTACTGTTGTGACTTGCGCTGTGCAATGTTGATACACCAGCACAGCAATACATTTGCAAACAGAGCTTCATACTCTCTGCTTCTATCAAACGCGACATTACTTATAAAATGTCAGTTGCACAACCCTAGACTAACCCCCTCCCCCACCACATCCCACCTCCCCGGATTGTAATTAATCAAATGTAAATAATCAAATGTATATACTTGTTCTTATGCTTTCTGAGCTCACTATATTCACTGCTCGCTGTACATATCCTACGAAGTCAGACCTACACTGTTTCAATGTCCATTTCTCAGATGATAAACTTGTTGATGACTGAAGTGCTGATATCAACCAAACCCAACCCCCCCTCCACATCCCATCCCCTGGATTGTAAATAATGTAAATAATTCAATGTATATACTCTAATGATTAACTTGTGTGATGACTGTATTATGCTGACAGTATATATTTATACCATGAATTGATTTACATGGACCCCGACTCAAACAAGTTGAAAAACTTATTCGGGTGTTACCATTTAGTGGTCAATTGTACGGAATATGTACTGTACTGTGCAATCTACTAATAAAAGTCTCAATCAATCAATCAATCAAAACATGAGGACGAGAAATAGCTAAACATGCTAAGAGGATATGATAACTGGAAGCTACAGCTCTTGATTGTAAGGAAAGGTGGGCAGATAGAGACAAATATCGACAATAACGATACCAAGTCTAGTATCAGTATACGGTTGATTTTTACTAACAAAAAAATACTTTGTCATTTTTGTTATTGTTTACAAACTCAGCAAATAAGTCTCTGGAATCACACTTAAAGGGCAAAAACCAAAGGATTTAAAATACTTATGGTAGAATATGCAGCTATGCAGCACAGTGAGGTACAAAGCAAAGCAAAATTATTCTTCTTCGTCTTGCTTTATGGTGGGCCCACTCAACGGGACAGGTGCATTTCCACCACCCACTGGATTGGAATGTGAACCAGAGTTCCTTTCTTTATCCCTTACTCATTAATACTAGCTTATACACACACACACCAACCCATCACCCTTGATCGCCCCCTGTGAGGTGAGGGGAGCAGTGAGCAGCAGCGGTGGCCGCGCCCGGGAATAATTTTTGGTGATTTAACAATTTCGCCACACCTCGTGTGTGTGTGACAATCATTGGTACTTTTAACTTTTTTAACTTAACATACATATTTATAAGCTACATGATCCATTAGAACAGTGATTCTCAAACAGTGGTACGTGAACCACGAGTGGTATGCCAAAGAATCACTTCATTAAAGTATGGTGTTTTATTTGACTATCCTAAACACAGTGTTACTGTTCAAACTGTGTGTAATGTTACAGTAGCCAAAAATATTAAATATACTTGTTAAAAAAAAACTATGAGTTACGTACGGTGGAGAAGAAGGCGGCACTAAGGCAGGGGCGTCCTTCAGCCTGAGGCGTATTTATTAATATAATAAAATGACATGTGTAATAAATCCAAACTGGTATGGTGTGACTATGTGGTGCGTCTAGCTGGTGAGTTTTACCGTACAACAGGCATGTGATTTTTCCGTCTAAAGTCGGAATTCCGTCTTTTTTAATCTCGGGGGGAAAAAAAATTATCTCCCGTTTTTTGGTTTTTTTTTCCGACCCTAAATCAAGATTCTAGACGTAGTTTATATTACACCGTAGTTGATTGGTCGATATGTTCCTTGTGACCAATCAGGACATCTGTTATGAATGATGACATTAATAACGTCATCATACCGCCATTTTCCATATGTAAACGATGTCGGTTCTCGAGAGAAAGGACGCTTTACGAGTAAAATAAATTGATAAACTTGTCAAAAATAAGTTTCGATGGGACTGGATGGAAAGGGAAATCACTGATACTGTTGGGAAGAAGGAAGTTGCGACTTTGTTCGGTGATTTTATTGGGAAAATCGATCGTCCCGGAAAGGTTTTGTGCACGTGGTGTCATGATAATATTGACTATAGATCACGAGGTTTCAAGGCTTTGGAAGTACATGCAAAACGCCAAAAACATATGAAACAACTTGAAGCAAGGAAAACAAACTTTTCACTAGCTGGTACTTTTGGATGTCAACCGAAAGTGAGCAAACCTTACGGACTTCATCTTTTGTTTACATCGAGAGGAAAGATCCACCCAAACAACCCACTTCAGTTGCAGACAGGGTTGTTAATAATGAGGTAAGCTAAAAAAATATTTGCTTGCGAAATACGCATGTTTGTTTTAAATATTAACCAATTATTGCTTTGTGAAATATAAATGGGTTTTTCTAAAAATAAAAAGCCACGTGAAAATATATTATGAAATTACAGAAATTCAAAGAGTCGCATTATTGGATACAGTTAACAATTTATTTGAAATAAATTTGCATATAATACTATTTTGTAATATTAAGTTCTTATGTAGTCTGTTGAAACTACTGTCAGTGGTGTAACAATCTTGAAGGTAAATATTTTCACACTTGTTTCATGCAATATGTCAGTGTCCTCACATTATTATTATTTCCTATATTCAAATATGAGTAAACAATACTAAACACATGTAATTATTTTCATACATTTATATCCTATTTTGGCGAAAAGAATGAAATGTTTACATTTGGTATTTTGTTAAATACATTTGCAAGGAAAGCTCATGTTAGGGCAGGGCTCTCCGAGAAAGCTAATGTGTGAAGTGAACTGAAGTAATGTGGTAATACTGTAAATAAACTGTAGATAATAACACTGATCAATGTGACACCTGTGGATGTGAAATGAACACAAGATGTAAATATTAGTGACTAAATACTGTTGGGACTGAACCATATACAGTGATTCATTAGGATAATTGGGTTATGTATGTTCTATTAATGATGTTTTCATGTCTTTAAACACTAAAATATTTTCTTCAAATGGTGCTGTCTTTGTTAATTTTAGCATGTTAAATTGGTGAAAAACCAGGAGCTTCGGGGGGCGTTGCCCCCCTTGTCACCCCACCAGCCCACCGGGGCACTGGTGGGGGGACCTGGCTGGGGGCCTTCGTCCCCCAGACCCCCGGAAATTTTTTCAGTCTTTTTCATTGTGGTCAAATCACATGCCTGGTACAATGTTGAAGGTGCGTGTTGTGAGAGGTGCGGAAGTATGACCATATCAAATGGTCAAATCCCTTCACTGGCTTCCTGTTCCACTCAGGATTGAATACAAAGTCTCCCTACTAACCCACCAGTGCCTCCATGGAAATGCCCCCCTCTACCTCAAAGAACTACTCACCCCCAAATCCTCCACACGACACCTCTGCTCCGGACAGGCTAACCTCCTCCAACCTCCGAGGACAAAGCTACGAACAATGGGAGACTGGGCTTTCTGCTCCGCTGCTCCCAGTCTGTGGAACGCTCTCCCTGACCACCTGAGGGTACCAGAGACTGTGGATGCTTTTAAAAAAGGCTTAAAAACCCTTCTTTTTAAAAAAGCCTTTTTTTTTTAGATAAATGCATGCTAGTTCTAGCTATTTGGCTGTTCTAGTTTTTAGTTTTATTTATTTTGTATTATCTTTTTATTTTATTTTTTTAATACACTGTAGCACTTTGAGGTTGTTTACTCAATGTAAAGTGCTTTTTACAAATACAATCTATTATTAAGTCCAGGAGGGGCAAGGCAGGCTCGGAAATCCGTGGGCAAGCAAGAGGTCAGGGGCAGGATTGAGGCGTCAGTGTCTGTGTCCAGGCGAGAAGTTAAGATCCAGGGAGGCAGCAAGAAGACAAGGGGAAATCCGGGGAGACGAGACACACAGCACGAATCCAGGGAACGAAGAGGAACTGCAGGGTGACGACACAGGACAGGACACAATGAGCACGGAGGAAGGGAAACACTGAGAACAAGGAAGCACATATGCCAGGAGAGTTAGAGACGTGTAGGGCTTACTGTATGAAGACAAGTAGCTACGTTCTGGCACTGGAACGCAGGACACGCTGGCTTATGAAGGGCGTGGAGCTCTCATCAGCGGCAGGTGTGTTGATTGCTTCAGCCGTAACACTATGCCTTGTTTTTAATGAATACTTAGACCGACTACGCTACTGCAATTCAATGTTAGTCATTGTGATGGTACCAAGTTATTTCTGAGGTGGTACTTGGTAAATACATTTGAGAACCACTGCATTAGAAGCATACTGATTGGCCATCAGGGACAGATGAGGGGGGCAGGGCTCAGACTAGGGAAGTGGTGGAACATGAAGTGGAAACAAAAATAAAAGTGATGGACAGGGAATAATACAGAAAATGGAGAAACTAATAATAAAGTTCAAACTGTCGTGTGAGATCAGGGCACAAAATATTGATCAATATTGTTTCAATGAATCTCATGTAATTGAAATATGTTCCTTATATATGAAACCTTCGTGGCTGTCCATGAGTTTCACAAGTACCTCCACTCCCGGATCACCCTCTCGCTGATGGGAGCTGATGCAGGCTGCCCTACTAACGAGCCAGGGCCTTTATGAGTTGTGGACAGATCCCAGCAGCCTGCCCTGTGCTGATTTGAGGCGATGTAATGAGAATAATGAGCCCAGGGAGAAAAAAAGTGTCCGAAGCTGCCTGGCTCTTGTCCAACTGGGCCCCTAGTGCACCATGGGACACGCAGGACAGGCAGGCAAGGCACAAGGGGCCCTCATTACCGGGTCTGTTCACCCCTACAGGGGGGGGGGGACGTAGGACGTAGGGCGGGAGAGCAGAGGGCAGCCATGACGATGGATGATGGATGAGGCAGCAGCAGGACGCTGCAGTGGTCAGCTCTGGATGGCAGCAGTGACTCTTGGAAACTTGAAATAGACTACCCAGCTCTGGAGAGTGTGAAATGACGTGTATGGACGGGAACATATCATGCAACATTAAACGTGCGTGTTGGATTGGTTTGGTCTGCATCCATGTTATATACACTGGAGGCAACATTATCATATTGTGTTTATTATTGATAAAAAGTGTATCATTTACTAAATGGGACACAGGCGACTCTAGAGCGTTTAGTGGTTAGGAAGTAGTCCAACTTAAACAGGCTTGCTGACATAAAGGAGGGGTAGCCATGATGGCTAAAGATGGTATGGTGGCCGGAGAGAGAGAGAGAGAGAGAGAGAGAGAAAGGAGGGAGAGAGGGAACCATGCCCCTGGAATTGGTCTTATATAAATCTGAGGTTGTTTTCCTTGCAAAAAGATTTCCACAGAATGATGCTGATAAGTAAAAACAAAGCAGAGGTAGGCAACATTTATATGTATAGAAAAAACAAAACAGCGAGCAGCACCTTTGTCTAGACCAGGGGTATTAAACTTGTTTTCATTGAGGGCCACATTACAGTTATGGTTGCCCTCAGAGGGCCGCTTTTAACAATGAGTAAATATATGAATATGCATGTATACATCTGGTCAGGATGCCACCCGAACGTCTCCCTAAGGAGGTGTTTAGGGCACGGCCAACCGGTAGGAGGCCACGGGGAAGACCCAGGACACGTTGGGAAGACTATGTCTCCCGGCTGGCCTGGGAACGCCTCGGGATCCCCCGGGAAGAGCTGGACGAAGTGGCTGGGGAGAGGAAAGTCTGGGCTTCCCTGCTTAGGCTGCTGCCCCCGCAACCCGACCTCGGATAAGCGGAAGAAGATGGATGGATGGATGGATGGATGGATGGCATGTATATATATAATACATTAACAATATATTTTTTTAAATAAGCTGCAAAAAAAATATTACATTTTACTTTAAAAACTGGCAGCTCAGTCACCAGAATTTTATAGTAAAAGCAGTGGGGTTTTTTTTTACAGCATATAAACACATTGAATAAATGGAGTGGAATGGAGAAACAAATCCACTGTTTTTAGCTGTAAAATTCAAGCAACAGAGCTGCCAGTTTTTTTATTTACCGTAAAGTCTTGTTGTTTTAATGTTTTTTTGGTTTGTTTTTAATGTTTTATTGTCTTACTGTATATGGAAAAAAACAGTACCAAAGTTGATTTTATGGTAAAAAAAAAACTTAAAATATATTGTCAATTTTACAGTCTACAATTTGATTGATAATTTGTTTTGAAATCATAAGTCAAGTACAGTATTTATCTTTATTTTAACAAACACATTTTTGGGGAATAAATGATATTATTTTGATAATATTGAAATTGAAAAGGTATGCATTCCATGCAGTACATGATTTTTAATGTCAAAAGGGAAAGAATAAATATATTTAGTAAGAAAAGATTAAGCTTTTTTTTTAACGGATATTATTTCCAGGCTTTCGTGGACCACATAAAATAACGTGGCGGGCCTTGAGTTTGACACCTGTGGTCTAGAGAGATTGAAACCTTTTTCTAAAGCAGGGATATTCAACTGAATTGTTTTGGGGGCCACATTTTTCCTTCACTATTAGTCCTATTTTCTATATTCCGGAGAACCAGCGTCCTCAGTCTACAGCAGTGGTCCCCGACCACCGGTCCGGGGACCGGTACCGGTCTGTAACGCATTTGCTACCGGGCCGCACAGAAACATTAATTAATTTATATATTACCGCATTTTCTCCAACTTAACTTTAGCCTGTCCCTCTAAACACACCAATAAGCTTGTTTATAGATGTATATTACAACTCCTTTGTTATAGTACATTAATGCACATTAATGAACATGTCAAATGTTAATGTGCCAGATTGTAGCTAATTTCCATCTGCAGTGTCATTGTTCTTAACCTGTTTGACATCAGGACCCAACTTTTCCACTACAGAGGGACCCGGGGACCACTCCAATATTAACGCTGAATTAGTAATCTTACTCTTGATTTTGATAACATTCAATAAAATAAAAATATTTAACCTACTTGCAGTTTACTACCTTGTAAAATGATATACAAGCATAATTCAATCACAAAGATTATATTTTTGATTTAACAAACAAACCTTAGGCTTAGGTCAGGGTGATTAGAAATGTTTTTTTTTTTTACATACAATATGTATTATGTTGTGCTAGAAAAAATAAACAAGGATGGATTGATGGATGTTTCTTAACTAAACTGTCAATAAAATAAAAGTGCAAATGAAAATACAGCTTCACCACATTAGTCATAATTTTTGCACTTAAGAAATTTCTCTATGACATTAGCGCCAGACTTCTTTTGTTTGTTTTATAATGTCATTACTGCCACAAGTGGTAGGAAAGTGTTTTACAACTAAGTACCGCTGCGGCCTATGCGGACCACAGCTGAAAAAAACAGATATGTTACATACTAGGGGGTGCTCGCAGCCCAACACTGTGCCCCGGCCCTACGGTTAAGAAACACTGGTATACAGTATATGTCATCAACATGCTGGGGGACCATCTCTTAGCAAAGAAACTCGCCCAGGGCTCCCATGACTTCAGCCTTATGGTGAGTTGATTTTTCATGTTCATTTTTTTCAGTTTTTTTTCTGCCACATGTGGAAAGCCAGTCCGTGAAAATAATGCATACATTAAACCGGTCCCTGGTTGAAAAAAGGTTGGGGACCCCTGCTCTACAGTACGCATTTGATTTTGGTCTATGTAGTTTTTCGGAGTTACAGGAGCGCTTTGCCTTCTGAATCTGAGTTTTTTCCTCGTTTGTGGAACTATACTGAACAGTCCAATAGACCAAAATTTGAAAAAGAGTAAAGTGGAACATTGAGGAACATCACTAGTTTAACTAAAGAAGTTTAACAAATAACTACTGACTGCATCTGAAGTAAACAAGCTAAAGCCCGTGTCACATAAATCACATTACAGGGAAAAAAGCAGAAACGGAGAGGACTTTAAGGGGTGCCTTGAGGAACGCCTCAGTTATGTAAATCACAAGTTTGGACCCCAGTTTGCTAGCAAGGTTAAAATATCAATGCAAGGATCTGCCAATGTGTTTACAGTGGTCCAAGTTCCTCTATACAACAGGAGCACTGTAGTGTTTTTAGGAATTTGCTGTAAAAATATTTGTCTCCCAAGTTTTGATCTGAACTCAGGGGCCACCATTTGGATAGCCCTGTTCGAAAGGGACTGTGGATGGCACACATGGGAAAAACAAGCTCTAAACATTTCCCTGCACCATCTTGGTTATCATGGAGGGAGCAGGTGAAGAAAGGGTTAAGCGTGCCGGAGAGAGGAAACAGAAAAGGGGGGGTGGGCTTGATAGACTCCAGATGTGTCTTTCAGATAAACCGGAGGGCTGGGGTGTTTGTGTTGCAAGCCTAGCTCCGCCATGGCTCTGGGGCTTTATTGAAGCACATAGCAAATCACCTCATGAGCCTATTACCAAACTGTACGCTTTATATATCACTAACAATACTTCACACTTTTCGGCCAGGCGGTTTAAAGTATTTCTCATCCAAAGAAACTTAAGCTCTCCGGACTTCCTGCCGCCAACTTACAGTTCATTTATTATTACAGCTCCCAGTTTTTGGGAATTTAGATTATATTATTCCCATAGAAAACTATGCAAATATGATTAATCACTTTCAGGTGCTCATGTGTTGCGTGTGATCTACTAAAACTGCATGCGGGCTGCCCTATTCAAATGGGAATTTTGTGTGTATTACGTGGCTGTCACCACGGATACATTTGTTTCCCTCCACATTCATGCTATCATGCTTCTTCTACCTGTGGCGTTTTTCAATGTTTTGAAACATGCAGCAGACAAATATACAAATAAACACTTGAGCTAATGCAACAACATTTCGTTCTTATCTGTACTGTAAAGTTCAAATTTGAATGACAATAAAAAGGAAGTCTAAGTCTTTTTCTCAGCATTTTAAAAGTAATCCTGCTGTGCCATCTACGACGAAACCCACTTTTGTGCCCTCTGGGAGATGCCGGGTCTAAGAATGAAGTGCTAGAATGATCCAGGCTCAAGAAAATGCATGGTGCAAGAAATTGTTTTCAAAAAGGAGACATGTTAACAATGAATCTCTTTTAAGAAAACACGATTGTCATTCAAATAACACCAGCAGACAACAAAACACATCGATTAAATGAGTTTCAATCAGCCCCTTAAGTCATCCAGCAGCTATATAATTATAAAATGATGTTGCTGAATAGACAATACTCTATATCTATTATTTTTTCATTTATGACTGTCCACAGATGTTGACAAACACACGTACTACGGAGAATGGTAAATGGGTTATACTTGTATTGCTTGTCTTTGCAGCGCAATCGCGCCCTTTCTCACAGCCATTTGTGCTTAGTTGTGCCAATTTGCACATAGATTTCAGACATGCAAAACAGTGGCCACGAACTGCCACTGAACAGTCCTGTTAAATCACATTGCCAGTGCTAAATGATTATTTTTACATATCCTCCCAGTATTGTGGGCATTCTAATAATCAGCATATATTCTGCATAATCAATAAAACAGACATGCTAAATGGATTATGCACCTTATTGTACTCATATAAGAGACACAATCCTTTGCGTATGAACTCAGTAGGTCAGTTTTGCGCGTGCTATTGAGTTTGCACGTGTTGCTTTTTTCATGATGTTCGTTCTATCACACGTCCATTTATATGAAAAAAATATGGAAAAAACTTCTCGCATTTTTTTCGGACTATAAGTCGCAGTTTTTTTCATAGTTTGGCCGGGGGTGCGACTTATACTCAGGAGCGACTTATGTGTGAAAATATTAACACATTACCGCAAAATATAAAATAATATTGTTTAGCTCATTCACGTAAGAGACTAGACATATAAGATTTCATGGGATTTAGCGATTAGGAGTGACAGATTGTTTGGTAAACGTATAGCATGTTCTATATGTTATAGTTATTTGAATGACTCTTACCATAATATGTTACGTTAACATACCAGGCACGTTCTCAGTTGGTTATTTATGCGTCATATAACGTACACTTATTCAGCCTGTTGTTCACTATTCTTTATTTATTTTAAATTGTCTTTCAAATGTCTATTCTTGGTGTTGGGTTTTATCAAATACATTTCCCCAAAAAATGCGACTTATACTCCAGTGTGACTTATATATGTTTTTTTCCTTCTTTATTATGCATTTTCGGCCGGTGCAACTTATACTCCGGAGCGACTTATACTCCAAAAAATACGGTACTGTATAATAATAAAATCAGAAGGCCCACCACCCCGAAATGGACAAGCGGTAGAAAAATGAATGGATGGAAAATACATAGGCAATTGTCTAATAATATTAAGAGGTGATTATATGTTAAAATGCATATAAATTCACAGTTACTCGCGGCCCATAAAGGGCAGCCATAACAATGAAAACGATTTAGATACTCCTGCTTTAAATGCTAACTGAGCTCGACAAGAAGTGCAGAAGTCTTGCAGGATATATTTGTGCTGGTTCCAGAGGGCATTCTGCATGCCCTAAATTGTATAATTTTTAGGGCATTATACTTTATTATCCATTGCAAAGTTGTCTATGAATGTTCTCATTCATCCAGGTCAAGTAGGCTTCATCAGTTCAGGCTCATAGACTTCTGACCAATCTAAGTCTATGAGCACGAACTGATGAAGCCTCCGCGGATGAGAGGTGAAACATCTTCTAAGGCCCCTTCTACACTAAGGCTAAGGTTATCCAGGGTAAATCCCACCTAACCTTATCCTTGTCCACACACACAGAATGATAGTTTAAGACCCCTCCCCCCCTCTGTCCACCGGCGCAACGCAACCTAGTATGCATGCGCGAAAATTGCACACGTCATAGTCACCTCCAGTGTTGCTTTGTGTGCAAGTTCTTAAATGTAACTTATCTGAACAATATCCAGTGTTGTGGTATTTCAATTAACTGGAATCCAGTGTGCTGTGGGGCCCTATTGTAGTGAATCACACCTGAGCCATCATAAATTAATCAAATATTTAATGGACATGTGAAAGTAAACAATGTGATAAAGAACATTTTACAACAATTAATCTAGGGATCTAGATATCTGGTCAGGACACGCCTCACTCTTTTGCCTTCACCTTCATTGTCCATTCCTTTTTGGTGACTTTATATACTCTGGACCTAGACGTTGAGTACGCGACATACATGGCGGACAATAACTGATACAGTCTGCTTTGCCAGTCCAAAAGCATTCACCATTTTCCGTAGTCTTTCTTCCCTCGACGACCAGGTAATACAAAGCACACGCTATCTTTTTGTAATCACATTCACGGGAGCTCACATTCTCGTTGTCTCTCCTTCGACCAATGGACAAAGTTTTTCGGTAAGTAGAATCACAGCTGACCTGGACATTCGAAAGTTCTCTTGCCGTCTGAGAAGTGTTGTATCCGATATAGCTGCAATCGCTTTCTCTTAAGGTTTTCATGTGTGATTTCCACAAGGAGAGGAGAAACACGGGCATGTCTGGATGACTCGCCTTCATATTTCCAGTGGTTAGCTCCGAGTTACGAAACCGCTTTATTATGAAGCTGGCTGTGGCGCGTTCTTTCTGGCGTCACTTCCTGTGTAGTGCGCGGTCTTTCTGGCGTCACTTCCTCTCCGAAATCAGTTTGTAAAGGATCAATGAGTCCATACAAAGCTAAGAGCCGAGATTTAAGAAATACACGGCGCACTTACCCGTGTAAAAAATTTTCCAAGGAGGGGGACCTTAAACAATGATTAGTGTGGCCGAAACGCGACTTAGGCTTTTTGATTGATTGATTGATTGATTGAAACTTTTATTAGTAGATTGCACAGTACAGTACATATTCCGTACAATTGACCACTAAATGGTAACACCCGAATAAGTTTTCCAACTTGTCCACGTTAATCAATTCATGGCTAAATAATTATTTTTTTAATGAGTTATCCGGCTTAGTGTAGACCAGTGGTATCCAAAGTGCGGCCCGAGGGCCATTTGCGGCCCGCAGGTCATTTTTTAACGGCCCCACGGCACATTTTAAAAATACGATTGAAATAAACGAAAAACATTAAAAGTGGTATTTAAAGAGCGGACAGGTGAAATGTAACAAGAAAATGTAGCAATGTTTACTCTACGGCGTGGCGAAGTTGGTAGAGTGGCCGTGCCAGCAATCGGAAGGTTGCTGGTTACTGTGGTTCAATCCCCACCTTCTACCATCCTAGTCACGTCCGTTGTGTCCTTGGGCAAGACACTTCACCCTTGCTCCTGATGGCTGCTGGTTAGCGCCTTGCATGGCAGCTCCCGCCATCAGTGTGTGAATGTGTGTGTGAATGGGTGAATGTGGAAATACTGTCAAAGCGCTTTGAGTACCTTGAAGGTAGAAAAGCGCTATACAAGTATAACCCATTTATCATTTATTTATTTTAATCACACAAAGCTGCCATGTAGGCTGTTTCTTTCTTTAAAAAATAATAATGAATCAAAATCAATGTCATTATGAATTATTGACCTATTCAAGCATCCAATTACGTCACATTAAATATTTTGAGATATTTTTTGGGGAAAATGTTGCATATTTTGTGTTTGCCATGTAAAAAAACGAGCTGTTTTTTTTTAAAGAAGGGCCTAAAACGAACAAACAAAAAACATAAACAACAATAAAACTTATAATTGACAGATAGATCTGAAGTTGATCTCGAGATTATTGTGTTAAAAGTAAACCGTAAAAAATAAATACATTATAATTTATTTTTTAACACTTTAATAAGTAGGACCCTTTTGGATCCCCTACAATTTTAGTGTAATTAGTTTTTAAGTGTCATTGCTCAAAAAATAATAATGAATTAAAATCAATGGTGTTATGAGTTATAGGCCTTTTAAAGGCTCAAATTATTATATAATCTCAAATATCCCACTTAAAAATTTTATTGGGTGAAATGATTGCATATTTTGTGTTTTTTTCATTAAAAAAAGGGTTTTCTTTGACAAAAAGAGCATACAATTTAAATCTTCAAAAAATGTTGTATTGACAGATAGACCTAATGTTGATCTAGAGATTTAAAAACTTGAATAATAACACAAATAATAATACTGAATAATGACACATTTTTTATATTTTTTGGACCAAAACCCTTTGGGGTCCCCGGGATCAAGCCCGAGTGGAAGCCTAAATGTATATTTTTTATACATATATTGTATTGGTTTTTAAAATAAAACATATCAAAATGGCCCCTGCTAGCTTTGATTTTTCAATGTGCAGCCCTCAGTGGAAAAAGTTTGGACACCCCTGGTGTAGACATAGCCTCAGATATTGCAAAGTTAAACTTAAGGCTAAGCATGCATGCTGATTAAATGATCGATGACTAGGACAACATGTTGTCCTAGTCATCGATCATTTAATTTTAAAGCCATTGTTCCCGTTCGGAAATATTTCCCAGCACAATGAATGTTTTATCACCAACATAACGTGATAAATGGCAGACACCGTGCCTGCTAGTTGATCCCATGAATCCAACACCAATGCCAAAACGGTAATCGTGCGCTCCTCTACATAGGTCCTTCCCAAAGCCAAAAATGAAGTCAATAACAGTCCGTGAGTTCCAGTGTTTGACTTGGCAGGATAGCATCACACTCGGACTCCTGTTGCTGTGGACTGTAAAAACATATAATCAAGTCAGGAAATGTTGCACAAAATAAACGTGCATATTGTTACTCATGCACAGCCCTCTAAAGAAATTGTATGTTTATGTTGCCTTAAAGGCCTACTGAAATGAATTTTTTTTATTTAAACGGGGATAGCAGATCTATTCTATGTGTCATACTTGATCATTTCGCGATATTGCCATATTTTTGCTGAAAGGATTTAGTATAGAACAACGACGATAAAGATTGCAACTTTTGGTATCTGATAAAAAAAAGGCTTGCACCTACCGGAAGTAGCGTGACGTAGTCAGTTGAACATATACGCAAAGTTCCCTATTGTTTACAATGATGGCCGCATGAAGTGAGAGAGATTCGGACCGAGAAAGCGACAATTTCCCCATTAATTTGAGCGAGGATGAAAGATTTGTGGATGAGTAAAGTGCAAGTGAAGGACTAGTGGGGAGTTGAAGCTATTCAGATAGGGAAGATGCTGTGAGAGCCGGGGGTGACCTGATATTCAGCTGGGAATGACTACAACAGTAAATAAACACAAGACATATATATACTCTATTAGCCACAACACAACCAGGCTTATATTTAATATGCCACAAATTAATCCTGCATAAAAACACCTGCGTGTTTGTTATGCTAGCTCCTAGCTCCTCTGCTAGCTCCTAGCTCCATAGAACACGCCAATACAATTCAAACACCTGATCAACACACACAATCACTCAGCCCAAAAGACCGTTTACCTAACCCAAGGTTCATAAAGCTTATATATTTTTAAAAAGTTACGTACGTGACGCGCACATACGGTCAAGTTATCGAATGTTTAGCAGCCAAGGCTGCATACTCACGGTACCTGATATTCAGCTGGGAATGACTACAACAGTAAATAAACACAAGACATATATATACTCTATTAGCCACAACACAACCAGGCTTATATTTAATATGCCACAAATTAATCCTGCATAATAACACCTGCGTGTTTGTTATGCTAGCTCCTAGCTCCTCTGCTAGCTCCTAGCTCCATAGAACACGCCAATACAATTCAAACACCCGATCAACACACACAATCACTCAGCCCAAAAGACCGTTCACCTAACCCAAGGTTCATAAAGCTTATATATTTTTAAAAAGTTACGTACGTGACGCGCACTTACGGTACGGTACGTGTTATGCTAGCTCCTAGCTCCTCTGCTAGCTCCTAGCTCCATAGAACACGCCAATACAATTCAAACACATGATCAACACACACAATCACTCAGCCCAAAAGACCGTTCACCTAACCCAAGGTTCATAAAGCTTATATATTTTAAAAAAGTTACGTACATACGCAAAAAAAAGCCAAAGCTGCATACTCACAGTAGCACGTCTGCGTCTTTGTCATCCAAATCAAAGTAATCCTGGTAAGAGTCTGTGTTGTCCCAGTTCTCTACAGGCGTCTGTGTATCCAAATCAAAAGTCCTCCTGGTTAGAGTCTCTGTTATCCGAGTTCTTCCATCTTGACTGCATCTTTCGGGAATGTAAACAAAGAAGCGCCGGCTGTGTACTGTTGTGGCTGACTACGTTCGAAAAATACGTCCATTTCGCACCGACAACTTTCTTCTTTGCTTGCTTGGCTTCCTTCTCCATAATGCAATGAACATGATTGAAACAGATTCACGAACACAGATGTCCAGAATACTGTGGAATTATGAAATGAAAACAGAGCGTTTTCGTATCGGCTTCAATGTGGAAGGCATACCCGTGTTCGTCGGGCTACGTCACGCGCATACGTCATCCTCAGAGGCGTTTCGAACCGGAAGTTTAGCGGCAAATTTAAAATGTCACTTTATAAGTTAACCCGGCCGTATTGGCATGTGTTATAATGTTAAGATTTCATCATTGATATATAAACTATCAGACTGCGTGGTCGGTAGTAGTGGGTTTCAGTAGGCCTTTAAGTCAGGGGCCGACTCAATTTTAGCTCCAATTATTTTAAGCGTATTATGGAAAAGTCATTTTGCAGAGGAGGTATGAGCAGCAAGTTGCACAACACAAATCACTGCTTTACTGTTTACCAAGCAATCAGTCTTCACACAAAGGTTGATTAGGTATCCAGTCTTAGGGGAACAGAGCAAATAAAGAAAATAATCAGGGCAATGGGCAGCAAAGCAGGAAATTAGAAGAAAAACAAGAGCTCTGCAGATCCCGGTTTCCTGTTTTGGGGGAAAGGCAGGAGTGTGTTTGGGGGCTGCGGTACAGAGACCCCATTGTGAGTAAGTGTGTTAAGGAGTATGGAGGTGGGGTCAGAACTATACACAGGGACAATTTTTCAGTGCTCAACCCCCCAACCCCAAAACCACCTGCCCCTCCCTGAAGGGGAAAACTAGCTTGTGAAAAAAAAGGAAACTGTAAAAATAAACGAGCGAGGGCCTCTGCTAAGACGGCAACCAGACAGGAAATGACACGCGGAACAAAAATGGTTTCTCTGACCTTTGTCAGGAACCGAGGTGCCGGTAAACTCGAGTATTTTTAAAACATACTTTTTAACCCACAGAGGCATTTACGACGGAGATAAATAGAATTGCAGCAAGGACATTTGCCTCGGGAATGCAATGGCTTTCCATAAGAAAATTACAGGAACAGGAAATTCCTGATTCCAGTCTAGCGATAATGACCCGCCGTCATTTTCCCAACTCCCTCCGGGGCCGGGCCCTAAACAATGTCAGTGGAGCACTCCGAGTCCCTCATAATGGAACACCTCACATCTGGGCTGCCTTACAAGCACCTTGCTGCTCCTCTCAAGCCAGTCTGGGCCCAGGTGCTCATCACACGTAGCACCACATTTTGGGCCCCCATACACGAAACTCCTGAAGTGGCCCTCCATCTTTGTCAACCCAACGTTGTTGTGCCTTACACACACACCTGATATGTTTACATGCACTAAAAACCAGCATTTTGTCAAAATCTTAATGAGTTTTTTCAACTTTTTCCTATGGGATTTACATATGCAGAGCATATCTACATAAACCTCCCTAAATAATTTAATTTTGTTAAAAAATTTGATATAATTTTAGATAGTCATATAACCTGTCATTATTCCCCCAAATATGTCGAGAAATATGTCAAGTTTCCCTTTCCTATAGAGTGTAAAGTATCATTAGGGATGATACTCGAAACCGGTTTTCCCGGTTGTTTGATAAGAAAAGAACCGAGGCCTCGAATCCCTTTTTGAGAACCGGTACCCGCTATCGAGACCACTATAGTAAAGAAAAATAGTTGGTTCTTTATTCGAATCCCTGGGAACGAATCCCGTCCCGACCAGAAATGCTCCGTGTGACATCACAAGAAATCAGTCACGTAGCTCAGTCATTAGGCGCAGATAGGGAAAGCAGGAAAAACAATGGACGGGAAAAAGTGCTCCAAGGTGTAATAAAGTTCAAAACAAAAGGTATAATCCAATGAATAACTTTACTGAGAGATTTGAGCAGGGTACAAACTCATGACGAACACTTTTACGACCCACCAGAAACATAGCAACCAGGCTAGCAACGCACCTCCTTTACGGCAGCTGGCGCAACGTTCTTAAAGCAACCGCAGCACATACATATATATACAACACATCTCCCTTTTTTAACTTTTGTTTTTCACACTGTATATGTGTTGTCTGTCTAATTATAAATAATGCAGACGAGGCGTGTTGGCTGAGTTCTTGACGTTTACTTTCACGGGTGACGACATGCAACAACACTTTTCGGGGCTAACGCGCATGCTCGTCACTCCCGTTGCATGATGGGTAGTGTAGTTGTTATATTCCCTAGCTCGTAACATCTTTCTTTTAGAAAAAATGTTAACTCAAAAAGTGTATTTCTTTTTTTAGCTTTAACTTTTCATTTTTTAGCATTGTAACCACATTTGCAAAGAACTTTTCTCTTTATAGAATTTTCTTTCTTTCTTTAAAGTGCAAAAATGTCAAAGCATCATAAACAGTTATGTCAAATATCAGCAGAATTGCACTTTTTGGAGAGCTGTATTATTTCCAGTTTTGTGCCCAAGGGACTGATTTTATTTAACACTATATTATTATTTATACACCTATAGTGATCACAGACACAGGTTGTTTTTGTGTTACCTTATATATTTGTTTTTATGAAAAATCCCACTTAATATACTTTGGGTAACAACAGTCAATGTTTATTTATTTTATTTTATTTTTTTAGGGGGGTAACAGTCAATATTTATTTATTTATTAGATTAAATTGTTTTCTTATATAATAAAAGTGAGCTTTTGTTAAACCAAATATTGTGTGTTTTTTTCCATATACAACAACCTATCTGGACTCGATAAGAGAATCGATAAGGAATCGGTTCGATAAGAGGATTCGATAATAGACTCGAACTCGATAATTTCTTATCAAACATCATCCCTAAGTATCATGAAGATCTCTTATGACAACAGGTTCTGGTATTTTGTGTTATTTCCTGTACAACGCTCTTATTTTTGATTCCATTTAATGTTTGCCTCATTTTTGCCACTGCTTCTCCTGTCTGAGCGCTGGCCCCCTCACCTTAGCAATCAGGACACACCTGTTGCCAATCAGGATGTTTTTTTATTTTTTATTTTATCATTGTGCTTTCAACCTGCATGCAGCAAAACTTTCCATATGCTTGCTGTATCTATTTTGCCCTTTTGTGCACTTTGTGTTTTGGTTAATAAATACTTTTTACCTGCACTTTGCCTGATGTCTCTGCATCCTGGGGTCCAGACCAACCACACCCATAACCGAAACGTAACAGTAGAGTAGATGTTAACTGATTCACGTGGAAATCATAATAATACATCATTTACTATTATGATTATAATATTATTAGTGCATCTCCTGGGGGTAAAGTGTCCCACTGTCTTTAAAACCGAGTGACGCCTTTCTAACTTTAATCTCGGGTCTTTGAACGCACCACAGTTTTGCGCAATGAAATACAAACGTATACATAACTTTCTCCTATGTTGCCGCAAATAAATGTATTATAGGTTTGTCTTTCTTCTCACACTTCAATTGTGATTCAAAATGTTAGTACTGTGTGTGAGTGCTTGCACGTGAGCTTTGATAACTTTATGACGTCTGTGCTGAGTGAAGTGTTCCATGCTAGGTTTGCCGCTATCCAGGTGGAACGAACCATTCAGCATTTTTGATAGGGGTGTAGGTACTTATAGGTTCTTAATTTGATTCAAACAACATTGTTATTGAAGTCAAATGATTATATGTATTTCATAATAACATGTATGACTTGTTTGACAACTTGAAAATTTAAATGATAGACAGAAAATGTAAAACTTTACAGGGGGCCCTGTACAACACCCCCCTTTTCCCCATGCAACCCCCTCTTTTAGACGTCCCTGCATATACCTGCAGAAAATTGACTCTTCACAACAGCAGGGATCTAAGCTTAATGATCAGAAGGACATTTTTGAGGAGAAGTTACCTATTCAAAGGGTGTTAGGCCCAAATAACATCAGATAAGAACCCAAGAGAATGTAACAACATTTTGCTGCAGTCTCAATCCTTTTTTCATTTTCTGGCTCAGCAAGCATGAAGCTTTGAAGTGGATGTCGTCCGATATTATCCCTACTTAGTGACAGTTGATGTCTTCACGTGTCAAGGCCACTAAGCTGTGAAGTTCTTGTCAGGGAGGGCACACTCTGCTCCAAAAGGGCACACTGATAAATCATCACCTACTTATCAACCTTGGTGGAGCGACAGATTGGAGAGTGGCTTTGGAACAAAGTAGGATGAGCAGTGAGAGGCATTTTTAAATTAGATTTGTTCATACAGTATTTGTTAACTACTTTTTCTACACTGTATACAAAGAGCTGTTTCTCAATTATATATACAACAGTGGTCACCCGGGTCCACAAATCCCTACCAAATGACACCTAAGTGCAGTAGACAGCGCTTGGTCAGCTCATTGTCCTTGAGGTGTCGGGAAGCGAGGTTTGCACAATGTTCAGTGCTACAGCACAGCCACACTGGCCGGCATTCCAAATGCGGGAATTTCCCGTGGAAAACAGTTGGATAGACAGGTATGATCTACAGCAGGGGACCCCAAACTTTTTGACTCAGGGGCCACATTGGGTTAAAAGAATTTGGCCTGGTGCCGGACCCTCTCTCTCTCTCTCTCTCTCTCTCTCTCTCTCTTTATACTTACATATATATGTATGTATATGTTAGGTCAGGAAAAAACACATAGGCTATTTCATCCCTACAAGCCTGTTTCGCAGGTTGTCCTGCTCTTCAGGGGATTTTCAGTATTTGCAGCTACTCGTTCAAAAAGTAGCTAAGCTACCGCCAATTCATAACAAATGCAAAAGTGGTGCAGACCGCTCTATTCAAATAAGGATTTTATGTGTACTTCCAGCTGTCACCATGGAAACAGTCATTTTCTTCCACGTCCATGGCATAATGCTCCAAACTGTGGTGTTTTGTTATGTTGAGGAACATGCAGCACACAACTATAATATGCAAAACCTTTTTCGCGGCAATATGGAAGCGCTCCTCCAGTGTGATCTAGACAACAGAACCTACTTTTTAGGTGCGCTATGCGAGACACCGGTAACTGCAATGGAAAGGGACAAGCTGTAGAAAATGGATGGATGGAGCAGGGAAACCTGCGAAACAGGCTTGTAGGGCTGAAATACCCTCTGTGTTTTTTCCTGATCTAACGCATATTCCGCTCTACCCCGGTATTAAGCACTGTATAACGGATAAACTACAGAAACCTCGACTATATATATGTATGTACACTGACGTGACGTGCTTTACACCACTGCATCCCACGCTTTGCATTGGACTTGGTGATGTATGGCTTAGATGCAGCTGCTCGGCCATGGAAACCCATTCCATGAAGCTCTCTGCGTACTGTACGTGGGCTAATTGGAAGGTCACATGAAGTTTGGAGCTCTGTAGCAACAGACTGTGCAGAAGGTCTTTGCACTATGCGCTTCAGCATCCGCTGACCCCTCTCTGTCAGTTTACGTGGCCTACCACTTGGTGGCTGACTTGCTGTTGTTCCCAAACTCTTCACTTTTCTTATCATAAAGTTGACTTTGGAATATTTAGGAGCGAGGAAATTTCACGACTGGATTTGTTGCACAGGTGGCATCCTATGACAGTTCCACGCTGGAAATGACTGAGAGTGGCCCATTCTTTCACATTCTTTCCATGCCTAAGTGCTTGACTTTATACACCGATTAGGACACCTGATTCTCATCATTTGGATGGGTGGCCAAATACTTTTGGCAATATAGTGTATGTATGTATATATGTAAATGTATATGTATATGTATATGTATGTGTGTGTGTGTGTGTGTGTGTGTGTGTGTGTGTGTGTGTTTGTGTGTGTACAACAAAAGGATTTGCCTGAGCGGCTGCACAGAACAGATTAAAAAACCTTTCAATTTGAGATTGTGTTTACGCCGGCGGGGCCAGATCCGGCCCACGGGCCCTAGTTTGGAGTCCCCTGATTTACAGTAATACAGTGTTTGTCAGTACATATAGTGATTAACATACAGTAGTACTGAGGTTGACCATGCATGTAACATGACTGAGACTGGTGAGGAAAATGTTGCTTGTAACAGAGAATCCCCTGATGTCCTGGCATCCTTTATAGAAATGGAATAGATAAAACTACATCCTGTATATGCTGGTGTTAATGGCTTTGAGCTACTGTACGGAAACCACTCCTTGATGAAAATGGGCTTTTTTTTTATGCTGACCGTGTCCTGCAGATAAGTATCAGTTCCCTGACCTGTTTGGACCTGATTTCTCCCACCAGACCAGTAAAAAGAAAAACCCTGGATCAAAAATCAAGTATAGGCGGTGGTGGGGTATTTTCCACATATAGGTGTGGATGTTGAGACAACTGCAGCGCTAGTATGAAATAACATCCTCAAAAACAGGATTCATATTTATTGCATGACCAAATCACGAGAAGTGCAATTCCCGCAAGATTCCGCGCAAGGCTTATCTGGTCATTTTGGGGGCATGTTGCTCGCCTCAAGCCCAGGTGGCTGCTGGGATAAGATTCCCTATCAGAGTGCAGAAGTCTCCTGCTGGGTCCTGCTGGAGGAGCCAGGTTAGGTCATGAGAATCGCTCCTTCTCCCTTTACTTTGTGCGGGTCCACGTAAAGATGTGTCAACATTTCCCCTGCGTGTATTTTATCATTTGATATTTTCTCTCTCCGCAGGGATCTCAAGCACAACTTAATCAGCACCATCATGCCTGGAGCCTTCCAAGGCCTCTCTGAGCTCAGGAAACTGTAAGTGAATGTGATTCAGCTTCCAATTCACAGCAGAGAACACACAAAGGAAAATTTTGCAACTTTTAAGAGACAAGTTATGAGTTGAGAGTCATCAATCTTTTTTAAATTGTGCAGTCGTCAATGGTCTGTCCGTTCATGGCAGCTGTTAGAGTCATCATAATGCTTGGCTGGATTGCCGTATTTGTGATGGTTAGTTCTTCCAGTGATGGGCAAGCTACTTGGAAAATGTAGTATGCTAAGCTACAAGTCACTCTCCATTAAATGTAGTTAAGCTACAGGTGAAGCTATCCCCGGACAATTGTAGCCATTTACGCTACGAACTATACGGCAAAAGTAGCTTGCTACATCAAAGCTACTTTTAACGGCATTTATGGGCCCACATGTATAAAATCAGTGTTAATGTAACTGAGAGTGTACAAATGTCCCTTACTATTAACTATCTGTCATTTAACTGGGGACACCCTACAACTACCTCTAGGGGGCACCCCACTGTATGTATTTATTTTAGTTTACCTTTTCTTTGGCCCACCCCTATAATGTTATTAATTTTCTCTGCCTACAGTAAAAAAAAATAGCATCTAGCTATAATATATATAAAAAACAAAGACTTGTGTGTAGTTTGGGAACAGGTGGTAATGGCAATGCACAGTAAAACTTTTAATGAACTCAACTCACCTTAATTTGTGTTCCTAAATTTGTGTTGGACGTCTTAGATCATAGGTGTCAAACTCTGGCCCGTGTAATTTCACTTGGCCCTTGAGGCGATATCAAATTATCACTAAAGCTGGCCCGCCGATTATATATTGCGGCGGTGCCGAGGTAACACTGCATTCACCGCTAATTCTAATACTTGCCAACCCTCCCGGGAGTCTTCTAAATTTCAAGAGTCCAACGCCCCTTCCGAAAATCGTCAGGTCTGCCTTTCAGCCACTTCAACGCGTGCTGGCCCAGCTACATAAGATGTGTGGCTTCTGCACGCACACACATTTGAATGCAACGCATAGTTCATCAACAGCGATACAGGTTACACTGAGGGTAGCCGAATAAAAAACTTTAACACTGTTAGAAATATACGCCACACTGTGAATCCACACCAAACAAGAATGACAAACACATTTCAGGAGAACATCCGCACCGGAACACAACATAAACACAACAGAACAAATACCCAGAACCCTTTGCAGCACTAACTCTTCCGGGACGCTACAAGGTGTGTGTGTCGGAGGGGGGGGGTTGGTGGTAGCGGGGGTGTATTTTGTAGCGTCCCAGAAGAGTTAGTGCTGCAAAGGATTCTGGGTATTTGTTCTGTTGTGTTTATGTTATGTTACGTTGTGGATGTTCACCCTCAGTGTAACCTGTATCGCTGTTGATGAAGTATGCGTTGCATTCACTCGTGTGTGCGTACAGCAGCCGCACATGTCTTGTGACTGGTAAATGGTAAATGGGTTGTACTTGTATAGCGCTTTTCTACCTTTTTTAAAGGAACACAAAGCGCTTTGACACTATTTCCACATTCACACATTCACACACTGATGGGGTCTGAACGATGTTACAATGGATGAAAAGCGACGTGACGATAGCTCGTAGAGGACGTTAAAGGCAGTGCCTTTAAGGCACGCCCCCAAGACTGTGGTTCGGGTGGACTACGAGATATAATGACTGATGAAAACCTTCGTTCGATAATGAAGGTTGCCTCAGCTCAAAGCCTGAGCCCCAACATTAATGAACTAGCATCCAAGAAAAGATGCCAGGTATCTGGCTTGGGCACATCAGATTAGATCAGTGTGTTGCAAACTGAGCAGTTTAAAGTCCTGAATGGTTGGTTTATTCATTGTTATTTTATTTTCAAATTTATTAGCCTGTGGAAAAAGTTAATGTTGATATTTACCTCAGAAGGCTGCAAATAGAAAAGAGGCATTAAATTTTTATTTAAATTGTATTTGATATGCCATTGATATTTTTTAATTATTATTGTTATTATTTGAAACTCGATTTTGCATGTCACTATAAAGTTATATAAGCCTTGCTTGTTCAATATTCAAAGCAAAACTTGTTTGGGTCCCTATTAAAAGGTTAATTTGTGCAACTTTGGCCCGCGGCTTTGTTCAGTTAAAAATTTTGAGCCTCTCTGTATTTGAGTTTGACACCCCTGATCTAGGTCATTGTATTTTCACCTAATTTTTTTTTACCTGTATTCACAGTCCATTTTCTGTCTGTGTAGCTTGTAGCTTTGATGTAAGCTACCTCGCTACATGGGTCTAAAATGAGCTAAGCCACAGAAAAAGCTACTCGTTCAAAAAGTAGCTAAGCTACCACCAATTCATAACAAATTAAAAAGTGGTGCAGACCGCTCTATTTAAATGAGGATTGTATGTGTACTTCCGGCTGTCACTATGGAAACATTCATTTTCTTCCACATCCATGGCATAATGCTCCAAACTGTGATGTTTTGTTAGGTTGAGGAACATGCAGCACACAACTATAATCTACACAACCATTTTCTTTGCAATATGGAAGCGCTCCTCCAGTGTGATCTAAACAACAGAACCTACTTTGCGAGACACCGGTACTAACTGCGATGGTGCGCTAGAATGATCCTGATGCAAGAAATTGCAATGTTGCAAGTAGTTTTTGCATATAGGAGTTATATTGATTAATGTTGGTGCCTTCTGGCTCCAAATCAGTCCCTTAAGTCATTCAGCGGCTCAAAAATTGTCACAGGGTGAGCTTGGCGTTGTTGGCGGGACCCCAGGATGCAGAGACGAGAAAATACAATTTTTATAATGAAAAAA